>NW_027185771.1:276153-361903 GCF_028583685.1 Petaurus breviceps papuanus
GACAATTTGGAAATCTGTCTACTTGATGTTTCTGTCTTGATAATTATGCCTGTATACTTTGAAGTTCGGGGTGCTGACCTTTTCTCCTGAACAAGGTAAACGATATATGTCTGACTAATTAAAGTAAGCTTGTTAACCCATTTTGAGTTGCTTTCCTTTAACAAAGCAGATCCAAGAACCTGTATGGGCAGCCACCCTGAGGACGCTTGGGGTGCTTGCTGCTACAGGGATATAGTCTTGGACATGGTATTGCTGGGTCAAAGGGTGTGCACATTTTTATAGCCCTTTGGGCATAGTTCCAAATTGCCTTCTAGAATGGTTGGATCAGTTCACAGCTCTACCAGCAATGAATCAGTGTTCCAACTCTCCCACATTCTCTCCAACATTTATCATTTTCCTCTTTTGTCATATTAGCCAATCTGATAGGTGTGATGTGGTACCTCAGAGTTGTTTTGATTGGCATCTCTCTAATCAATAGTGATTCAGAGCATTTTTCCATATAACTATAGATAGCTTTAATTTCTTCCTCTGAAAACTGCCTGTTCATATCCTTTGACTATTTATCAATTGGGAATTATTTGTATTCTTGTAAATTTGACTCAGTTTTCTATATATTTTAGAAATAAGGCCTTTATCAGAGGCACTGGTTGTAAAAATTCTTTCCCAGAAAATTTGACTTTCAAATACAAGGTAAACAAGGGGCAGCCAGGTGGCTCAGCGAGTAAGAGCACCGGCTCTAGTTTGGGATGACCTGGAAATTGAATCCCGGGCTCAGCCACTCAGCACCACACCCAGAAATAACTGGCCGTGTAACCTGGAGCAAGTTACTTAACCCCGATTGCTTAAAAAAAAAAAAAAAGCAGGAGCAAATACAAGGTAAACAGGAACAGGTAAGAAATCATAAGGGACTTATTAAAGTTAAACTGTTTACATTTCTATATGGAAAGACAATATTTGTAACTCCTAAGACCTTTCCCATTTTTAGAGTAGTTAGAAGGAATATATAGACAGAGGGAACATGTGTGAGTTGAAAATGGAGGGATGATATCTAAAAAATAAAATTAAGGGGTGAGAGAGGAATGTACTGGGAGAAAGAGAAAGGGAGAGGTAGGATGGGGGTAAATTATCTCATATAAAAGAGGCAAGAAAAAGCTTTTACAATGGGGGAGAAAATGGGGGAGGAAGGAGGGAATGAGTGAACCTTACTCTCATCAGAACTGGCTTAAAGAGGGAATAGAATACACACTTATTTGGGTATAGACATCTATCTTACCTGACAAGAAAGTACGGGAAAGGTGATGGGGGGGGGGGGGGCAGGTGGTGTGTGAAAGAAGGGTGGGCAGATTGGGGAGGGGAGTAATTAGAAGCAATCACTTTTGAGGAGGGACAGGGTAAAAAGTAGAAAAAAGAATAAATGGGGGAGGACTGGATAGGATGGAGGGAAATATAGTTAGTCTTTCACAACATGACTATTATGGAAGTATTTCGCATGACTACACACATATAACTTATATCAAATTGCTTGCCTTTTCAATAAGGGGAGGATGGAGAGGGAGGAAGGAGGATAATTTGGAACTCACAGTTTTAAAAATGAATGTTAAAATTGTTTTTACATGTAACTGGGGAAATATAAATATATAGTTACTCTAAAAATGGGAAAGGTCTTAGGAGTTATATTTTACATGTAACTGGGGAAATATAAATAGAAAAGGAAGGGAAAAATAGAAGGGGTTGGGGTGTGATAGAAGGGAGGGCAGATTGGGGGAAGGGGTACAGTTTTGAGGAAGGACAGGGTGAAAGGAGAGAGAACAGAAAAAAAGAGGGGTGGGGGATAGGATAGAGGGAAATACAGTTAGTACTAGTAACTGTGAAAAAAGAATTTTGAAATAAGTTTCTCTGTCTGATAAAGGTCTCATTTCTCTAACATACAGAGAGAACTGTGTCAAATTTATAAAAATAAGATCCATTCCCCAATTGATAAATGATTAAAAGATATAATCAGTTTTCAGATGAAGTAATTAAAGTTATCTATAGCCATATAAAAATATTCTAACTCACTATTGATTGTAGAAATGCAAATTAAAACAATTCTGAAGCACTACCTCGTACCTATTAGACTGGCTAAGAGGACAGAAAAAGTAAATGACAAATGTCAGAGGGGATGTGGGAAAAATGGTACATTAATATACCACTGGCAGAGTTGTGAACCAATTAAACCATTCTATGGAGCAATTTGGAACTATGCCCAAAGGGCTATAAAGCCATGCATACCATTTGACCTAACAATACCACTACTAGGTCTGTATCCTAAAAGAGATTAAAAAAAACAAAAAGGAAAAGGACCTATATGTACAAAAATACTTACAGCAGTTCTTTTCCGGGATAAAGAATTAGAACTTGAGATGATGCCCATCAATTGGGGAATGGCTGAACCATTTGTGGTATGTAGTTATGATGGAATACTCTAGTATTATAAGAAATGGTGAGCAGGATTCTCTCCGATAAATCTGGAAAGACTTGCATGTGTTGATGCAAAGTGAAATGAACTGGGTACAAAGTAACAGAAATATTGTAAAATGATCAGCTGTGAATAACTTAGCTATTCTCAGCAATGCAGTGATTCACAACAACTCTGATGGACTTGGGGTGAAAAATGCTATCCATCCCCAAAGAAAGAAATGATGGTGTCTGAATACAGATTGAAGTATCCTTTTCTTTTACTTTATTTTTCTTGAGTTTTTTTTCATCTATGTTTTCTTTCACAACATGACTATTGTGGATAGGTTTTGCATGACTACACATATGTAACCTATATGGAACTGCTTGCCTTTTCAATGGGGGGGGTGGGGAGAGAGAAAGGAAGAGAATTTGAAATTGGTTTTTTAAAAACAAATGTAAAAATTGTTTTTACTTGTAACTGGGAAAAATTTAATACTAAATAATTTTTTAAAAAGGTTGATCTTCAATTCATCCAGTCTTTACTTGTAAGTTTAATTAGCATTTTTGACAAGTAAACAAATCCTTGAGAACCGAAGGACCCTGGTTAATATTTTTGTGCAATTACAATTCCTTTTGACATGTCAATAAGCTCTTGATTTATCAGTTTCACAATTCTGAATTTTTATCTATGGGACTTTCTTAAAAGAGGAAACTTTAAAAAATAGAGTAAACTGTAGTATAAAAATATATTGTAAATCCCAGATCTGCTATTTATCACCTCTATGACCAAGGCAAAATAATTTCACTTAGCAGGGTCTCAGTTTTCTTATCTGGAACATAAGTTGGTTGGACGCTTTTAAGTTCTTTTTCAGTTTTAAAACCATGAGATTCTGTAAAATTCACAAAACTATTCAAGCAACATCACACACCTTACATAGTTCCCTTATAAATTCTACTTTTCCTCCATGCATTTTTGAACAGAACAGGATTTTTTTTTTGCAAATCTGAGAAAGAGAACCATATCCAAAGGATATCCTTTGGATCAGAGGATAATACAAATATTATATATTATATGAATTGTCTAATATATTACATATAATAAATGATATATGTATAATATATAGCATATAAATTAATACTTGTGAAACATATGACTATATATAACCTCTCACTTTTGGAGAAGTGGAACATATCCTTTGCAGGAAAGATTATGCAATGACAACGTTCTAATTAAAGACATCATTTTTATTTTACCCTGGAATGATTTTTCTCTGTATAATACAGCAAAGAATAAAAGGCTGTGGGTTAATTCCAACAGTCTATATCCAGGGGTTGGAATAATAGCAAAGTGTGTCCTCATCTGGAGAACTGTAAGTGGACATTTGTACTGCATCTTGTCACATCACAATGGAAAAGTCAAGAATTGACACCTTTACATCCCTGACACCAGCTCACTTCTGGGAATGGAAAGCAGTGCTAACTTACCAGGGAATCATAGGATTCTCAGAATATCAAACAAACCAACAAACAAAAACCCAAGAGCTTAGTTTGCCCTTTGCAGTCAAATACAGAGACTTAATTGTCTACTATCTGCTTCTATTGCGGAATGAGGAAAAACTCCATTCACAGATTCAATGGTGTCTTTCTGTTTTCTCCTCAACTTAACTGCCTCAATTTACTGCCCTAATAATGCCTGCTATTTAGAATGGTATTGGTACCACTCTCTGATTCCAGATTTCTCTTCCAAATTTGTGAAGGATGACATTGTGGTGACCAGGTCTCCCAGTGGTCAATGCTTCTTTAGGATGATGCCACTTTGTACTCATGTGCCAACGAGTATGCTTTTTTTTCTCTATATTCATCTCCAAAAAGAGAATCTATTAATGTTCTACTGGGCATATTCTGAGTTTATGACTTTTCTTCTCAAAAGATTAATGCAGTTCTTATAGCAGAAAAGAAACACTCCAATTCATAGGGGATTTTACTCAAATCTAGAGGTGTGGCCACATCCCACCCACACTCTACATATTATACCTAGGCCTTTATAGTGTTTAATCAAATGGGTTGTCCAAAATGATATATCTACATCAGAGGATCTATTCAACGGTCATCCCCACAAAATACATGAGAGCTCAAAAAAAGGCTTAAATTGTTTTCCCAATTACTTTCACTTAAAAGTTTGTACCAACGAAACCAGAAAATCAAATTCACATTCAGAATTTAAAATATCCTCTGCAACCTTGGCACACAAGAGAAGTCACAAAAAAGAAAAATTCCAGAATTTTAAAATGAGCTCTCTAGTGTGTTAGATGGTGATGGAGACTGCCAACTCCAGGATGACATAATCTCAATGTATGGCATGATTCCTCTGAAACCATAAGTGAGGATGCCAAGTGCAGTGGCCCTGTGGCCCTCTAGGCCTTTTACTTGAGAGGCACCGTTGAGGACCTAGAGGGCCATGTGTGGCCTTGAGGCTACAGGTTCTCCACCCCTGGCCAAGAGCCTTCAACTTGTACAAGCTTCATAGCATAACAGAGCCTTACTTCAGTCCTTTGAGGGATCCATGATTTCTTTGTGATACAGGAACTTCTTCAACCAATATGGATCTTAACCTGCACACTTCTCCTCTTGTGGGATTCTTGCCCATGTCTTTACATAAATCCTCCAGATATAGAGATAAAGATATAGCCAACATATGTACTAGAGGCCTCCCTTTGGCTCTTTTAATATTTCATGGCTACAAGTGTAAAAAGAATTACCAAACACTCAATCCCAGGGTGAACATAAAATCAGATAAAATGTAAACTCCAATCTTCTCCCTTTATAGACCCAGGCAAATAGAGCTATTTGCTCTAAGTCACCCCTTGGTTATAGATTAAAACAAAACAAAACAAAGTGAAAAACAAGTGAATATGTTAAGCGTTTGGCCCAATATAGATTTTCTTTTTCAAACTGATCACAAAGGCAGTATGCTACTGTGGAAAGAACATTAGATCAGATATCACAGAATCAGGAATCTGAGATTTAGAAGGGACTTCTATACATGTCTGGTCTAATCCAATCTAAACAATGACTACCACTATAATATACAATCAAGTAGATAGAGCCCTGGGTCTTGAGTCAGGAAGACCTGAGTTCAAATGTGTCCTCAGATACCTCCTAGCTCTGTGCCCTTGAGCAAGTCACTTAACTCTGTTTTCCTCATCTGTAAAATGAGCTGGAGAAGGAAATGACAAACCGACTCTAGAATCTTTGCCAAGGAAACCTAAATGGGATCATGAACACTCAGACATAACTGAAAAACTCAACAAAGTCAGAAGATATAGGTTTGAATTCAGGCTCTGCCACCCAATGACTACAGAATGCCTTAAATAAAATCACTTCTCCTCTCTGGGCCTCAGTTGTAGGATTCTATGAAATTCCATGTCCTAGGTAAATGGCTTGTGTGCACTTTTAAGCAAAGGCTTAAGGGAGAGACCCATGGGAATGGAAAGGTAAGGAAAGAAAAGAAAGATACCTAAAGGGTGATGACAATTAGAAACTTTAATTTCTCCCTGAAAGCATCTGATGATGTTAGGAGGGAAGAAAATTTACTGATGTTTTCCTGGCAATGGGGTCTGGGAATGAGCTGCCTCTCCTATGTCTCCTAGGTTCACTTTGTAAATTATGGGAAACACTTTTAGACAGACACTGGCACTCATAAATTATACAGATCATTTGCATATTCCAGTCATGAGACATTATGCAAATGTGACATGATTTGCATAATGGATTCCTCTTGTCGCTTCACTTGGTACGTGCTTTTCAAAAACAAAATGAAATAAAATGAAAGCAGCAAAAGGTGAAAGCAGCAAGTTCCCAGCCTTGCCCCATCTCCTCCCCAACTGCACTATCGATTGCTTTTCTTTATAACAGGGGATTGGGGGTGAAGGAGACAGAGAGCAAAAAACAAAGAAACAAAAACAAACAACCACCCAACTGGGAGCTTTCACAAGGCACATTTTGCTCTTAATTACAAATGAACCAACTTTCTCCTTGAGATCCTTCACTACAAGCAACACATTGGCAGGAACTAGAATTTTAAAATGGTGTTCCATGGGGGAAAAAAGAGACATGTTTAAAAAAAAAATCTCCTTCTGCCCCTGTTGTCTGGGGTGTGGCAGCCCTCATCCTTTGGAGCGACTTCAAGAAACATAATGGCATCGGTTAATTTTTTAAAATTATTCTTATTAGAAGAGAGCTTCTGGGGGTGCTACGAGGGATGTGGGAGAGATTTTTTTCTTCTAGAAGAATTTCTGAAGGGCTTTTCCTTTTTTTTTTTTTTTAAGAGAGAGGAGGTATTATGGAAAGGAAGAAAGGAGGGGGTATGCTTTGATTACTTATAACGAAATATAATAGTAAGATATTGTAAAGGATGAGATAGTATCACGTCGACTTCTATCATCTCTACTCCAATAAGCAAGCAACATTTCCTCAGCAGTTGCTAGTTTTGCTGCGGGCTTTTCCCTGCCCCCCCACCCCCCTGCATCAGTGCGGAAGGCAGAGTCGTGCCAAGCGGCTGGCGTCTGTACCCTGTGGGAAAAGTTAACTGTAATTCTTCGGCTTTTAAAATCAATTAACCCGTGTGTTAATTAACGTCAAGTCGACGGGAGGGGGGGGGAGGGGGGAAAGAAAAAAGCTGCAAGGGCGGATGGCAGAAGAGTTGGCACAGTGCCATCCATTCAGTGGCAACGCCACAGTTTCGTGTGATAACAGCAGCGGGTATATGTTACGGGGGCCCTGTATGCGGGCCAGACAGTGCGGTAAAGCTAAGGGAGATTATCCAGACCCCCAGGAGCGAAGAGCACTAGCTACGGCAGGCGCAAATGCCAGGATTACCAGCTAGGTTCCTCCACTGCAAGCCCTTTCTCGGGCACAGGGACTTAGCTCTTTGGGGTTTGGGGGACTCCCCCACCAACGAAGCACAAAGCTGACTTTAATGACTTTTTTTCTCTTTAAACTTGATTCTGCCGCAGTGGAGCTAGCACAGCGGATGCTTTCACACCCTGCAAGACAAAGGCCGTCGTCTCCGCCATGACACCACTTCCTTCCAAGCAGAGGCCAGGATCCTGGAGTCTTTAAAAAATAAAGGGAAACGAGGAAAAACGAACAACGAAAACAGCAACAACCAAAAATAATCATCAACAACAACAAAAACCTTGTGCCCGTTCCCCCATGCCAGGGGCAATCTGGGCATCTGTCGCAGCTGAAGGCACTTGGGGTTTTTTTTTTTCTTTTTTTGGTTGTTGTTGTTGCAAGCTGTTGGCATCTTTGCTATTCAAGTTGGTTTATAATTAACTCCAAAAAAAAAAAATTACACCCAGTCCAGTCAACAAGAAACAAAGAAGAGAAGCCGACATCGGAAGAGAAATGCCATAGGAAGCCGCATGAATGCATGCCATAACCGGTACCACTTGCCATTCGGAAAACCTCAGGGAAAGATGCCAATTCTTCAGCTCAAAAAAGATGCGGAGAAAGCAGCATAAAGGTCTACAAATAGAAATCTTAGAAAGAAATGCAGCTTTCCTAGTTTAGGACTGTAGTTGTATATATCCTCTGCTGGGAGAAGAAAGGGCATGTTTGTATGGAGATAAAGCTTGGTATAAATTAATAGATCGGCATCTATCTATGCATGCTCATAGACACACAGGCAGTGGCATGTGTGTGTGTGTACACTCTTGGATGAGCTGAAAACACTTATTTAGATATTTATATGTACTTGTGCTATGTGTCCAAGTGAATGTGTATATATGTATACACATACACATATGTGGGCTATATGCATGTGGGAGAAAAAGTGGGAGAGGGAGAAAGAGAGGGAAATGGAGAGGAGGAAGTGTGCATGTGTCTCTATGTCTGCATATATACAGCCTACTTTTTGACCCAGGTATACAGAGAAGACAAAATAAAAATCATACTCCAACAGCAAGCAGGCAGTCAGAGATTTATCTACATTCACTGCTATCACCAGGGAGATGAATGGGGCCGATCTGAAGCCCTTTTACAAGATCCACTATGGGAGTGCAGGAGGAGGAGGGATGCCACAGAGACATGCACAAACTTGAAGGCAGAGAGATTGGGAAGGTGCTACTTGTGAAACCCTGGTGGCATAACGGAGGGGAAAGAAGGAAGGGAAAAGAGCCTCTCTCTATGTTTTTTGGGGTGGCTGTTTAAAAAAAAAAATCCTGGCAAAGGGCTTCAGGGGACGACTGGTACTTACGGTTGTCTATTTTGCTGTGGATCCTGAAAGGTGTTCTGTTGGCACTGGGCGCTGAGCCAGGGGCGGGCGCTGGAAACAAAAGGGAGAGACAAAAATAAAGTCATACAACAGGAATAT
Organism: Petaurus breviceps papuanus; assembly: GCF_028583685.1. NCBI lineage: Eukaryota > Metazoa > Chordata > Mammalia > Diprotodontia > Petauridae > Petaurus > Petaurus breviceps. The sequence continues at coordinate 284,969 of NW_027185771.1, forward strand.
TAATTGCTGCTCTTGCGGATTTTACAAAACATACAAACTGTTTTCCTTTCCTCTTTTTTTTCCCTTTAATGTGGATTGGCGCGTGTCCCTTTCCTATGGAATATACAAGTGGTATGGGATTTACAGCCCGGTTACGGGGCTCAGGATTAACAGCGCTGGCATCTTTTGGGCATATTTTTCCTTTTAATGAATGAGCTTTTGCTGTTAATGAGGAATAATCGTTTGGCTAATGAGCTTTGAAACATTAAGAGAAAAGAGGGTTTTTTCCGTTAATCACCCTGGTGCAACCGCATGGATGGATTACAAAAGACAGCAATAGGGATGAAGTACAAAAGGGGGGTGGGGATACGTCTTCTGGAGTGGGAGAAACACAGAGATGGGTGCTGTTTCCGTTCATCTCTTCTTCCTTCTCTCATGCTCTTTCTCTGCCAACTGCTATGGGTCTCCATAACTCCGTAATCAAAGTGGATATTTGGAAAGATTATTACAGTCAAAGAGTGAAGCGTCGGCTGTTAATGTCTCCAGTGTTTAATCATCATACAGTAGAATGGTTTTATGCATATTTCATTTGCATATCATTAAGCTGTGTTAGCAAGGGGCACTCAGAGCCAGGAGAAGTACAAAGTTGGGGAGAGAGACATAGAGATAGAGAGATAGAGAGAAGAAGAAGAAAAGGTCCCTATGATGTATATCTTCAAAAACCAGGGACTCATTCCATGATCTGTCTTCTATTTTTGCTAAAAAAATCATTATGACTTGGAAACCTTTGAAGTTGGATACAACCTTGGATTCTTCTAATTCCAGCAGAATGGCATATTTTAAAAATGGGAAATCTTCCAGCAACTAGACAATTAAAGGAATATAAACTCCAGTGGGTTGAAACTAGTATCTTTGGGGAACGCAGTGGCAGAAGCTTCTACGAATAACCCACGTTTGGGGCTCATATTAATAAAAGATACCACATTAAAAAGAAAATGAAGACAACAAGCATTTACATGTGGATTATATTTGTCTTTTGGGTGGGGGGGCTAAAGAGAATGAAGAAGCCAGCGGTAATTTACACCCCCTTTCGGGAACAGTCACCTCTTTTTGTGTATGTTTGGTTTTTTCCTTTCTTTCTTTTTGGAGAAGAGTGTTGTCACTGTTGAGGAGATTAATCAATTATTTGGTAGCTGAGGTCTCTCTCCTCTGGCACTGGGCAGGGAAGGAAGGTGGTGGTTAGAGGGTGTGGGGGGCAGGAATACAGTGAGTTCTTTGTAGATCTTATACATGCACAACATATTAATTGGGAGCTTTATAAACCTCCTTCAATAGTCTATTTCATTCCTGGTAAAACAGCAGCTGGTTTGCCACTGTTGGCCACTCTTCAAATATCACTTTTGCTATTTTTTCCTGTTGCTGTTTGTTGTTTTCTTTTCCCTCCGACTATAAAGAGGGTAGAATGTTACCCCCTTTTTTTTCTTGTTTCTCCTTCTTTTGGCCATCCTCCCTCCTCACCTCCCATTTCCAGACTGTAAAACTGATGCCTGGCTTGAAGTGTGCAGAGTGTGCAAAGTGCAGGGCTTGATTTGGAAATGAGATGCTGTTTTATATTTAAATTCTTCCCACTCCCTCCTTATTCTCCAAAGCTTTGTCTCTGCTATGAATATTCTGATGAGGCATGATGTGATTACACTGTACAATTACTACCATCTATGGCGGCGGCAGGGGCTGCTGGGGAGACAGAGCCAGACAGCCTCGAAGCCCATTTGGGGTTTGTTTTCTGTATTTTTTCCCAATCTCCTTGGCGCTGCGGCACATGCAGATGTCGCTGTTGTCCTTTATAAAGCCCTAATGATATGCGAAAGCATAACGACCCCGTTTGGACGCAAAGCATCAACGAAATATCATAGACCTCTTTAAGGAAGAGGAGAGAGAAAATCCTGACTGAAGGAATGTCCACATAAATTATTTTTATTTAAATGAGTTCGAAGGAGGGGGTGAGGGCAAGTCACGAGGAGTCACATGGAAAACATGCATAATATTAATATGCATAAAGGGTTCTCACCAAGAAGAGGCTCCTCAGCACAGCGCTTGGGACAAACAGGTTCATTAGGAAATAGCTCAGAGCGGCAGCCGTTTTTCGCTATTTCAATTTTTCCTTGTCTTAAATGAAGCTTCACACAGATGTCTTCGCAGGGCAGCTCTGAGATGGATCCAATCTGTGAACTTGGCTGCCCAAATAACATTTCTAAATGGAAACGTGGACCCTAACAAGGGCATGGATATGGAAGGGTGGGGAGCACATGGAGAGGCGCTCGGTTAGAGCTTCGGCACTGTAGCGCGGGAGGGTTTCAGTGAAACCACCTTTGGCCACGAGTGATGAGGCTTGTGTCTCAGCTGTGGGCACCTGACACAGGGAGCTACCAGCTTACAAGATGATCACTGAAACAGGTCCTTCTGAGGCTTGAGGCCGGGGACAGCAACACCACCAGCTGTTTATGGCAACAGCTCCGAAGCCCAAAGCACGGCTACACCTAATTTGGGACGCAGTAGAATGCCTCCTGGTTCAGGTATTTGTGGAAAAGGGAATTCTCGGTGCTATCCTAGCACACATTGCCAAGGAGCAGATGAAATCCTCAGAATACTTAAGCAGGCCTGGTTTTCGTGCCAATTAATCCTCTGATTCACAGTGTTTGTTGCCATGGGTTTCTAACGGTTTCAAATTGTTGTTGACGTTAACAGAATGAATTAGTGCATGTGTAAGATGAGCCGAGATGGATAAACAGTGCTTGTGCTACTTGGATAGACTAAGGAGTAGTACTAACTAACTCACTGACTGGCTATCCAGTCTGGAATTCCAAAGTGAGCCGCAAATGTAAAGAATGAAGAAGAGCTTCCTTCACTTCCTTGGTTCAGGTTGACATATCCTCCACCCCGATTAAATAGACGATTCAGGTTTAAAAAGATTCATACATTTTCCTTGAATTACTTGAGAATGGTTTTGATCTGAATTACTTGGATACTTGCCCAAATTGTCATCTTCAGAATATAAGCACTGTTCTGAATCCTCCAATCCTCCAAAAACCAAATGATCCTCCCTTTATAAATGCCACTTCCTTCCAAAATACACATCTAGGCTTCTAAGACATAAATACATAGATCTGATGATATTTCTGATAATATTCCAAATGTCAACTCTTGATTATTGGAGGGCTGGCCATTAAATCTGAATTATCCAGTCCCTTTACCCTCTATTGCCTGCCTTTGATCTATTCCAGTATGGATTAGAATGTCCAACAAAGGAGACAAAATTAATATAATTAACCTTGGCTACATAATGGTAGCGCTAATAAAACATTTGGTGGGGAAGGACATTGATAATTATATTTGAAATGAGTTTTTCATATTGTCTTTGGTTTTAATTTATTCATGTGCTTGTGGTCATTCTTAACCATGGGCTAGCAGGAGTGGAATGTAAATTGCTAGCAATGAAAATCAAACTGTAGTTTTTTTTACTGAGGCCCCTGAAATGGTTCATTTAAAAAGTTTACATGATTTTGAAGTGATGACCATGTTGGGGGCCACTTATATTATGAAGAGTGGGAGTGAAAGCATGTATGTGCAAGAGAGAGCGCTCAGTCATTTACGGCTAGAGCAGAGGTCTGTGGTAATTGAGGATTTATTTAATGTTAATGAGAATCTGGAAACATTTACCATAAAATTACAATTATACCTATGGTGTAAAGGCAGTTTGTTAAACTTCAAAACTGAAAATCTTTAATGGTGAAGGGGAAAGAGAGTGTTTGCCTTCTATTATACAAACTAAATAAGCAGTTTGGTATGAACATTGGGCATTTCCTCATGTTTAGTCACTCTGATGGACCTTTTTGGTGGAATTGGTAGGAAGAAGATGTTGAGTTGAAGTGAAATCAAGGAGTTTGTCTTTCATATTCAAAGGCTCACAGAACAGGAGAAAACATTTCTGTTGAAAGAGGAAAAAGTTTCCATGAGAGATGTTTCTTGTAAGGCTGGTTATTACCCTTTGAATTTCAGAAAAGGAATAGCAGAAGAAATAAGAATGAAGAAAAGGGTACTTGAGGAGATCATGTTTTCAGAGAGGATGAGTCCTGGTTGTTGGAGTTATCTGTAATTTGGAAATGAGATACTACGGAATCTCAGTGGAGGAAGAATGGTCTAGTTTTTTCCTAGGATGGGATATGTGGCCCATGGTGAACATTTGCATGCATGGTTCAGACTTTTGAGATTGGGAAGTGGCAGCCTGGGGCACTGATATTGATTCATGAGTTGTAGGTATACCTAAGTGAGATAAAGCCTTTTGGATAAACAAACAATGTTTGTGTTTAAGGGAGGTACCTGTTCTTTGAAGGAGCCAGGAAAAATGTGTCTTCAAATTTAAGTGGGAAGACTATTGCTAAGAAAATGGTGTGTGGCAAAGTATATAGAGAGCACATTCTGAGACATAGTTTCTTATGGTAAGTATTATTCCAAGGTGAAGATTGTGTGTCCTTAAAGCAGAGACTGGTTTGCCATAGAGTACATGTATGGATTATGGTAATACCCATAGGATAATAGTATACTCATTTGGAGGGCGGGGAACTATGTTGCCTAAAGATTAAGGATACAGCTTGGGAAAGGAGACAAAGCTTTATACAACAAGAATCTGATAAGTGAAAATGTTCTTGGAAGGAGGAAAATATATGTAAATAAGTGATAAGTTGTAACAAGGAAGGCTGTGTCACAGAATCATAGAGCTGGGAGATGTCTTAGAAGCCGTATAGTCCAAACTTCTACTCAACACTCTCCACAGATATTCATGCTACCTTTTCTTTTCTTTTTTTCTTAAGCAATTGGGGTTAAATAACTTGCTCAAGGTTACATGGCCAGTTATTTCTAGGTGTGGTGCTAAGTATCAGAGCCCGGATTCGATTCCAGGTCATCCCGACTCTGGGGCCGGTGCTCTTACTTGCTGTGCTACCTGGCCACCCCCATGCTACCTTTTCTTGAACACTGCTGAGTGATGGGTGGCTCAGTACTTTGATGAAGGAGTTCTATTGTTGGGCAGGTCTAATTGTTGAAAAATTGTTTTCTTATACTGACCTGATCTTGTCCTTTTGGAAACTTTCATTCATTGGTTCAAATTCTGTCTGCTAGAATGACATAGATTATATTGAACTCCAACTTCTACATGTAGCCCTTCAAAAATTTTATGACAGCTCTCGTGTTTCATTTCAGGCGAATCATTCCTACTTTCTTCTCTCTTAGATTTTGTCCCTCCCTGCCCCTTCCCTTCCAGACTCAAACTATACATTATCTTATTGTAATGTTAACTGAATACGTGCCTGAATATTTACATGCAAACACATGCATACATACACACACACTTCAGTATTTCAAGGATCTGCCATATTACTTGGTGAGGGCAATCTTCCTGCCAAAGTAGATGAAACCATCCTAGTACTTTTAAACACCACCATCATGAGCTGACATAGCCAAAACAATTCGCTACATGGTGGTTCTTCCTGTGGGGACGAGTCTTTCTAATTTAGCAGGTCCTTGAATGACAAACCTGGGCCTATGCTTAAAACCTTTCCATCTTGGCTCTACCAAAGCTTAAGTTCTGCTCCTATAGCTTTTGGGACTCCAGAGTTCTTTCCACAGTATAGCAAGGCACTGAAATTAGACAGAGAGGAGGAAGAGAATGGAGAGGGATGGTGCAGTGTTTTTTTTTTTTTTGATGATCCTAAGCTGTTTACTCAGTCATTTTCACTAACAGTAGTCTCCTAGGGATTGCTGTGTGGCTGCCAATCATAAAACATCATGGCATCAGAAGATGCAACAGTGTAGGTGACCCAGATGGGAAACAGAAAGACACAAATGTGGGTTTGATTAATGGGTATGTATTACTAACTAAAACAAGCATAACATATCACTGAAGACAGTCTGACTAGAAATAGTGGTAGGATAGTTATGAGCAAGAATAAGGATGGGTCACCTGAAGGTTGCGCTGGTATCCATTGGATGTGAAAAGATTTGGAAGTTCTTTACTTGGGGTCTATGGATAGATTTTGGCATGGGGAAAACTATGTCTTTATTTCAGTAAATAGCTTCCTTTGCACTTAAAAAATACTCTTCTGAAGAGCAGTCTGTGGGCTTTCTCAGACTGCCAAAGGGGTCTGTGACACAGAAAAAGATTATGAACCTCTGAAGAGGAAGATGTCCAGTGTGTTGGGTAGATTCCCAGTGGGGAATTTATGGAAAGACAGGAAGAGGAATGGCAGGATGAGAAGGCAGGGATGGTGGTGATCTTCATGGTTGGGGGGAATGCCTACATGAGGAGAAGATTATATAAAGATCCCTTGAAGTATTTTTTCTTTTTTGAAAAAAATATATTATTTATTTCATTGGCGTATTAAGTACACGAATATATGTACATGTGAATGCCTAGGGGTTTCTTGTGTTTTGAGTTCTTATATCTGTCCTTTAAAGAGGGAGAGAACATGAGTGATGTGCCATTAGAAGTACATAATCATTAAGCTATTTTCCTGATAGTTGTTATATATTCACGTTGTCTCATTAATGTTGTGCTCTTTCTCTCCCTGATGATTGGCATTCATTTATGAGCTAACTAGTCAGGTTTGGGATGCGATTTTTGATCATAGAATAGAATGAAACTGACTAATATATCTAGGAATTAAATCCATGACCCTGATCTAGAATACTATTCTAATTTGTATGGGCAACATTAAACATACACACATATATACATATATGTGTGTATGGGTTTATATATTCACAAACATGCTATTTCATTGTTCTTCACATGAAGCAGAACCTGCCCTCTACTGTGGATGGAACAAGAGGAAACAGGCTTAAAAAATGGTAGCATGAGAAATTTAGGTTTGTTCTATGAAAGGATGTTCTAACATAAGAATAGACTATCAAGGGAGATTTGGGAAAAACTCCTCTGGGCATCTTTAAAAATAGAAGAGATTTTCTTGTCTGAAATGATTTAGATGTAGTCTTGCCTGAAGGTGAATGAAGGACAATGGAGGTATACAATGTGACCTCTTGAAATCCTTTCTAATTCCATACACACATACACACACAAACGCACACACATGTGCATGCACACTATGTAAATGAATATAAAAATTAGGGCCAAGGGATCACTTCTTTGCCCTACTGGAGAAACAAAATTTAGGTGTCTGACTGTTTAGATCTGGATTAGGTGACTCCCTCATCATCCCTTTTTCTCAATGGAGATAATGAAGGGTCCTTGGCAATAGTTTGCTGGAGAATTCACCCATAGAGTCTGGAGAACATCCTTGGTCCTTGTTCTCCCTTTGATGTTAAGTACTGATAAGCAATATGCGGAAGGGAGATTAGGCACAATCAAATCCAAGGATGTGTTAGAGTTTATATGTTGCATGCCAGACGATACTTATGAGTTAGAAAATGAACATAGGCGGTGTTTTCAGAAACCTTCAGGAGCATCACCCGCTACTCCCACCTTCTCATAAGGAAGGCTGGCACAGAAATGCCATTCTGAGAGAATATGCTTGGATTTCTTTATTGTGGTGGCTGAGCAAATTTTGTCTTAAAACTATGTCACCAATTTGTGCATGAGAGCTTTCTGGAAATATCTCTAGATGTTACTGGTGACAACCGGTGGTACTTAGACACCCTCGATTTTAAGAAAACTCGATCTTGGGCAGCTAGGAGGAGCAGTGGAAAGAATACTGGCCCTGGAGTCAGGAGAACCTGAGTTCAAGTCTGGCCTCAAACACTTGGCACTTACTAGCTGTGCAACCCTGGGCAAGTCACTTAACCCTGACTGCCTCACCAAGAAGAAAAAAAAGAAAAGAAAAAAGAAAACCTGATCTTAAAAAAAATCTGAAGTCATTTACCACATCAGATAATTACAGAGATAGTTTCTATCACAGAAAGGAGTCTTGACTTTATGTAGAATTCACCAGAGAAATATGGAGCTCTTTTGCACATTTTAAAAAGGATTCAACTTAGAAACAATTTATGCTATGATTTGCAGAACATATCCAATCCACAAAATAAGGTATGGCTGTATAAAGGTTAAAACACTGTTGCCTCTGACATGGCTATAAATGAGAACTGAACTTTTTAGAAGAAGTAAAAATATTTGCAAGCATATATTGTCATTTAAGGAAAAATTTGAGAGGGGGAAATAGCATGGCTATTAAAGCTGAGAAAGGGAATTGGAGAATATCAGCATTAGAAAGTATCTCAAAGGTTATCTAGCCCAACATCTAGCCAGTCAGAACTGCTTCAGTCTTTTCTCTATCACAAACATCACCCCAAATGTTAAGGGAGACAAAATACAGACTGAAGAAATGAGGCACAAGCACGTGACTTGACCAAAGTCACAGAGCATCAAAGAGAAAGGAATAAAATAGTATAAAATAGACTCTACTATTCTATTCATTTCTCTCTGATGTTCTGTGACTTTGGTCAAATAAGGGTTTTGTTCTGTGAAGTTTGGATTCAGTAAAAGGGCCATGCTAGAAGACCTAGAGGGCCACGTGTGGCCTCAAGGCTGCAGGTTCCCCACTCCTGGAATAGAGTATTCCCCACTTGTTGGTACCCTACTGCTGTTAGCCCAAAATAGCAGTCAGAAACAAAAGGTTCACAGTATGACCAGGTAATCAGGTCAGATGGAACTGTGCAGAGCAACCTGACAGATACATATGCAGGTTGAATTAACTGTTAAAATAGAATAAGATGGCCTATGAAATAGCCAAAGGAAACTTTGTGTAATGGTACTAGGAAGACAAAGGTGCGTTTGCGAACTTGCAAACAATCTCAATGAAGGATTGATCCTTCTTGGAACAAAAATGGATGGCACAATGGAATATTTTGATAGATTTTGTTCGTTTGGTTCGGTTGATTAGAGCATGGTTCTTAAGAGTCCAAGGATAAATATTTGACCTTTGTGTGATATACATGGCTTAGAAATAGGAAAATTTCTATTGCATGTCTATTGATTACATTCTTAACCCTGGACAATAATTTTGCTGTTGGTCTCAAACATGACCTGATTAGAGAGTGTGGATGGCTTAGTGTAACCCAGGCTCTAATCTTAGAAGAAAATTCCGGCTCAAATTTTACCCTCCTTAAAAAAAAAAAGCTAGCTCATTTATTGACTTGGAAATGATGGTCAGTTTAGGATGAACCAGAAAGTAGAGAGGGTCAAATTTAGGAGGTTTCCAAAGCAAACTTTGGGTTTTTACCTACTGTGTGGAAGACAATATGTTGATGAGTTGACAGGAAATTAAACTTAGTAATCAAGGGATCAAGAATGATGGGAAAAATGCTAAGGCTGTGTTTGAAAATGTTCAAGTATAATCAGGCATAAAGCAGGCATTCAATAAATGATTAATTGAGCCAGATTTTAAAGTTGAGATAAAATGATGAACTTCAGGAATTATTTCATGCTACAGAAGATAAATGGAAAAGCAAACTGGGATAGTGGAGAAGGGGAGAACACTAGGGTGCTGGTATTTTTCTTTCTGGGTGCTTTGAACCAGTCCTTTAGACAGGGTGTCAGAGCAAAGTGTGTGTGGGGGGGGTGTTGGACATGTTTGCTCATGGTATACAAACATTTCACAGGCAGGTTTGAAGCCTGACCTGCTGCAATGTACTTTGCACAGGAAGTCTGTGCAGAGACAAGTGATTGGCCTGCCCCACAATTCCAAAGTTGGTCTGTAGCCACCTTATCAGCTTGGAGGTTGGGAGAGGTGAGGCCAGAGGAAGGGGACGACTGCATTCCCACAAGCAGGGGCCGCTTTCCGGCCTGTCATTCTCCCAACCTCTTTGAATAAATTGCTGCTTAGAAAAAGGAAATTCAAACATTTATGAAACATATTGCTATTTAGGAAAAAATAAGAATTGGTTTGCAAATAGTAGCACTATTAAAAAGGGGTGGAGGGAGAGAACCGCATCAGTCATTTTATATTACATATAAGCAGTTTATTAAAGAATTAAATATTTATAGACTACAAAGCAAGGCAGGCGATGAGTTGCAAACAGCTTGCTGAGAAGCACATTATAAAACAATGAGTCTGTCAGTGATTGATAAAGAATGGAGAGTAGAAATGTTTTATAAAATCACTAGGCTAGCCATGAATCTCTTGAGCGGCAGAATAAGACACGGTGGCCAGCACTGGTCCCCGCCCCCCTCTCCCCGTCCAAACCAATCCAGCTCTTGCTGCAGCACTTGGAGAAGACAGGCCATCAATGAAGAAGGAGTCTGAGGATTTTAGTGTTGGCAGGGACCTTAGGGAGCCATCCAGTCCCACGTCTACCTGAAGCATGAAAAGGACCCTAGGCTGTTTGGTCTGATGATAAGGGGAAAGGCTCATATGTGCCAAGAGCTCCATAGATGCTTAGTGCCATGAGGTACAAAGATGCTCGATTTTATCTCAAAGAAAGGCCATTTAATAGATTTCTATGCTAATCATTTCAGATTTGGGAGGAGTGCCGGGAAACCCTCAAAAATTCCATGAGTAGGTACTTCCTTGTTGATGTGACTTTTGTCTTCTATTTTTTTTAAAGCTGTCAGCAGTTTACCTATAAAAGATGGCTTAAGCTCATTTCCTTGGAATTCAAGGCCTTCTGCAATATGGCTGTATTGTAGCTTTCTGTCTTAATCTCCTGATGCTGCTCCCCCAACAATGTCCCATGCACTCTACATTCTGGTCAGATTGTTCTCTTCACTGGCCCCCATTCTCACCTCTTCTGCTTATACCACCTCTCACGTCTGCTATGGCCTCTCCCCTCTATCCCCTTGTGACTGTCCTGTCTTTGGAGGCCCAGTTCTAGCATCATGTCTTGCAGGAATGAAGTCTTTCTGGATAGCAAGAGCTGAAACTGGTCTCTCCCTCCCCAGATGTCTCAGGGTGACTGTCTGGGCCTCACATCTCCCTTGTTATTGTGGTTATCTGTGTGCATATCTTACTTCTCCCACACAAGGATGAGTATATTTTACTCTCTCCCACCCTTTTCTTCACTGCCCCCCCCCATGCCCACAAGGAACTCATGATAAATTCCTGGAGGACAGTAGTGCTGACATTACATTTTGTATCCCTGGCACCCTCTCCCCCCACCCCTTGATGACTCACCCCCACTCTTCATGACGGTAGCTCGGTTTTCTCGGCAAAGACGCTGGAGTGGTTTTCCATTTCCTTCTCCAGTTCATATTATACATGAGGACACTGAGGCAAAGAGGACCAAGTGACTTTCTCAGGGTCACACAGCTACTAAGTGTCTGAGACTAGATTTGGACTCAGAAGGATGAGTCTTCCTGAGTCCAGGGCTAATGCCCTATGCATGTGCTGCCTAGTTGCTGCTACTTTTAGACAGTAGGCTCTTAATAATTATTTGTTAAACTGAACAAAAAAAGATTAATCATAACAAGCATCAAGGTCGATGCCCTTATTTTATAGTTGAGGTCAATGGGGTTGAGGAAGACAACTCTGACAAAGTTAGACACTAGTTCGTTGGGGAATCAGGATTAGAATCTAGGACTCATTTCTCTGTGTCTTAGACTAAGCCATGTCCGCCTCACCAGCTCTTCTGAGACAAGATTCTTTTGGTTGACTGATATAAAGAAAACTGCTTTTTATGTTTCGATCCAATTTGGGAAACTGTATTGTAAAAAGGAACAAAACCTTGAGTGACTGAACTTTGCCTCAAAGGCAGAATATAACCTACTTATCTAAAATCACTTTATAGTTTGAAATAATGTAACGTGTACTTGTACACACAGTAGGTACATAAATGGTGGAGGAATTGGATTGATGGCATTAATCAAAGCCTCCTCCCTACCCCTTGCCCCTCCTTGAGTAAACTGATGATACAGCTGTTTTGATGTAGCAACTAGCGGAGAAGATGAATTTATTTTTCATCATTTATTAGGATGACTGGTCAAGGTGCTCATTATTCCTAATACTAGGAAAACCTATATCTCTTTGACTTTGTGAAAGTCATATTTCTTTGCATTCTGTATTTATTAATTTAGAATTCCAGTCCCTTTTATACTGTAACTTTAAATTTAAATAGCTACTCAAGTTATTTCAGAATTGGGCACAAAGTCCTACTTGTACAGTGATGAAGAGGGAGGGGAAATAGGTTTTCCGTGCTTCGTTCCTACTCAAAAGAAACTCTGGAGGAAAATTTTGTATATAGTAAGTGCTATGTAAGTATTAGCTATCATTACTTTTATTAACCTGTGTAAAAAGAAAAGCACCAGCCAGAGTCATTGATAAAACGTAAATTAAAAAAAATTCTCACATAGCATTTTGTGGTTATTGTTCAATTGTGTCCGACTCTTCCTGACCCCCTTTGGGGTTTACTTGGCAGAGACACTGGCATGGTTTGCCATTTCCTTCTCCAGTTCATTTTACAGATGAGGAAACTGAGGCAAGTGGGGTTAATTGACTTGCAGTAGCATCTGAAGCCAAATTCGAATTTAGGTCTTCCTGACTCTAGGGCTAGCATTCTCTCTAGCTGCCCAATATTTACAACCAAATTCAATCCAGACCACACAGAAAAAATCCTAGCTGAGTATCTCAGACATCTTCTTCATGGTATAGTCTTCTGCAGCATTCAATTATTCAGTCAACAAACATTTATTACAGGACTACTAAGTTGCTCTAGGAACTGTGAATACAAATGCAAATGAGAGAGAACCTGCCCTTCAGAAGTTTACATCCTACTGGATAGAACCACATCAGATACAAAATAAATACAAAGAGTGGTGAGAAAGGTTGGGGAGACTGACACAGCAGCAGGTCAAGTAGCTTATCTAAATAAGATAATGTCCTTCGTATGTTTTTCTTTCTCTTCTGTCTGTCTGTCCCCATGTAAAGTCACACTTCAGTCTCTTGAGGGTTATGCTAGTCATGTGTAGTGTCTGATGGAAAGCTTTGAGGATGGCTTGGTATTGGATGGCATGCCTGTCACCCAAGGACCAGCCTTGCTAAATTCCCAAGAGGTCCATCACCAGATTGGCTGCAGGGAGATGACATTTTTTGGCCATAGCAATTTCTGGAGTTTGTTTCCCGAAGCATGGGGTCATTTCAGTCTGCATAGATGGTGGGCATAGCTACATCCACAAAAGAATAAATGCAGAAAGTCCAGAAAGAATGTATTGTCTTTTGATAGATTCTCATCAATAGAAGGGCACCTAAAATTAGTTGGCTTTTACTTAAAAAACTAGATTTTGTCAGTGTAAAAAATAAGCTAAAGATGAAAATTAAGTAAATGTTTCAGGTTCATGCTACAAATTAGAGTAAAATCAGAAGAAATGGTAGCTTTGGTAATGGCATTGTGTCCTTTACACATGACAATAAAGCTAATAAGTAAATGGTGACAAGGATCTTTTTCAAACAGGGAAACTGTTGCTACCTGGAGTTTTCTCCTTCTGGATTCTGCTAAATCTCTTCTGCATTGCTTTATCTGAAATGAAGGCATCAGGGAAAGTTCAATTGACATCTTTCAGGTTAGGTACCAATAAATTCTTCATGTAGTTCTGTAATGCTTTTCTAATTGATTTTGATTCCCAAGTAAAAGTGCAACAAGAGTCAATATGTTCTTTCCTTCTATGTCGATCAATCAGCAAATATGTATCGAGCGCTATCATCATCACTAACAAACACTGACGAGACTGCTTGCCCATGAGTGGGGGAGTGGGGTAGGCAGGGCTCTGCTAGATACTACAGGAGATATGAAAGAAAGGAAACTCCAGGCTAGGTCTGGCTCCATTCAGGGGGACAAAGAGGAGAGAAGTCCATCACCCAGGAAAGAATAATGACCAATAGAGGGCAGGTTCTAAGCCAGTGTTAAATTGTGAAGTCTTGTAACATTTGGGTGAGGAGTGAATGGTCTCTGGTCAGTGTGTGTCCTAGAGCCAGCTTGTTTGGACTCAAAGTCCATTGTTATATGATCAGCGGGAGCATTTACATCCCAGGAATCAGCAAATGTGACAGATGGAGGGCTCGATTGATTGTTTTTCTGATTGTCTAGATAGATGTTGATATTGTTTTGTTGATTGTCTAGGAAGTGATGAAGAAAATGCTAATGATGCCAATTAAACTTAAACGTGTGGCATGAATACATTTTGCCTCCAGAGATCCAGTTGTTAAACAGTTTTCAGCACACATCTGCATGGAGGTGATTCTTGCCAAGGGGAGAAAGTTAGACTGAATGACTTCTGGGTCCATCCATTCCATTTAAAAATGGATGTTTCAATCAAAAGACCCTAGTAAGTAAATGATAAAGGATAGAAATGAGAGTTAAGATGAAAAGTTTAAACAATTAAGCCAATTATCATGGTTTCGACATTAAAGGTTAAAATTAATGATCTTTTGTGTTTCTCTAAGGCAGGGATGGAGAACCTGAGGCTTCAAGGCTACATGTGGCCCTCTAGGTCCTCAAGTGTGGCCTCTTGACTGAATCCAAACTTCACAGAACAAATCTCCTTAACAAAAGGATTTGTTCTGTAAAACTTGGACTCAGTCAAAGAGCAGCACCTAAGGACCTAGAAGTCTACATGTGGCCATGAGGTCCTCCACCCCTGATCTAAGGACTACTTGTTGGCATCTCTTCCTTGAAGATACTGACCTTACATACAGTGGCATCCAAAATGAGGCCTAGGATGTTGGGCATCATTGAAAAGAGTGTAAGGAAGAATACTGAAAATATTATCCTCCCCTCACACCAAAACATGGTACACTCAAACCCAAAATAGCTTCAAGAGGCGAATTTAGGATAAGTCAGAGGAAAAGTTCATCAAAAATAAAATAGGGGGAGGTACTATTTTACATAGTAGGTAGCAAAATGAAAGAATGTATTGCTCCTAGAAGCAGACCCAATATTATAATTACTAATAGAATTTGAAAAGGTTTTCACAAGTTCATAAATGACAGAAGTATAGAGACATAGAATTTGTATTTTACAAATAGGATAATTGAGGCCAGGAGCAGTTTGGAGACTGGCCCAAGGTCACAAAGACACCAAGTAACAGAAACGGGATTTGAACCTAGGCCTTCTAAATCCAAACACAACACTCTGACCGCTTGGCTTTCCATGGGAAACTTGCCTTTCCTCTAGTATTTTCTTGGGTACAAGGTTTAAATTAGGAATCATGATGAAGGGTGATTTGTAACTGAAGCTGGTCAATTACTGCTTAAGCAGCAAATTGGAAGTCTGATGATTTGATTCTTCAGGGTTTTTCAGGATAGTAAACAAATACATCATAAGGAAAAATCCATTCTTTTGAAACAAAAAGGACAATTTCAGGAATTAGAACGATGACTTTCCAATGCCAGCCTCAGACCTATGCATATGAAAACAATGAGCTCCAATGCTTTTTTTCCTTTCATTTCCCTCCTTCCGAACCCTTAAGGCAGACTTGAGTAAACTCATTCGTCTTGGGGAAGAGCCAGGCACCAGGGCAAAACTATTGTTTCTGAACAATGACCACTGAAGTCAGGTTTCTATCTGCAAACTGAAGCTACTAAAAAGCTGTCTCCTTCCCATTGGGGTCTGAGAGAGAGAGATGCCTTTAAGGCAGATAATTCCCATGTACACATGGCATAAAGGGACAAGCTGTGCTTTAAAATAAGACTAATCCGTAGGGATATGGATCCTTGGGCAGTGTTTGCAAACAAAGCACAATGGTTTCTGTGAGGTGAAGGGGCATGAGCCAAAAAAGGCAGTAGAGGTAAAACAGGCCTGAAATTAAGAGTTTGGTGGGTGGGGCTTTTCTTCTAGTGGCCAAATATTCTTTGCAGCCATTTATCAGCAAATGTAACAAATTTTTTAATGTTTTAAGAGATTAATTAAATGAAGCTCTGGCATAAAGAGGTCTTCCATAATTACAACTTAAATATATTGACATATCCATAAAAATAAAATGTAATACAAGGTATACATGGAAACAAATGCAACATAACTGCCATATATGTAATGATAGTTCCTAATTATAACAAGTATTTTTAAAATGCGAATCTTAACAGCAAAGAGTGTCACAAAACCCAAGGGGATTTAGGCTACAAAGGATTTTAGGTGACAATATTCTATTGTCAAGGGATCAGGGACAAGGGACCAGGAATGTAAACTTGAAGTTGCTCAGAATAAAGACAAGAGACATAGGGCCACAAGACTTGGGCTTGGGCCTAAACTTCTGCTTTTAAGCTGTAAGACATTGGGCAGGACCTAACTTCTTGAGTTCTCAGTTTTCCCCCCTTGTAAAATAGATATTGAAGCAGGACTTTAAGGTTCAGGCCAGCACTAAAGGCTTGAGTGGAGAATTTGTGTCCCATTGGGAATAGCAGAGTGACAAGGCAAGTCTGGTCAAAAAATAGTATAACCTCAATCCCAAATACCAAAATTCTGAATGTCACTAACCTATGAAGTTCAAGAGATTGTCGTGTGGTTGTAAAAGTGAGAGATGAAAAAAACATGCCCCAGGGCATTGAGACTGTGTAGTTAGTGAAGATGAAGTATTGATAACTTGGTCAATTCTCTAGCTTTTCAGTAGGACAGAAAGAGAAAGGGGAGGGCCCTCTTCATGAGGGGGTTTCAGCAGTTGGCTCCTTATGGCATATTTCATAACATTTGCAATGTTCATATAATTTTCTGTTCTAGATCTCAAAAAGCGGATCCTGTGGAAAATTGTTATCATGGTGAAAAGATGGGGACAGTGAAGTCGAAAAAAATATGGATAGCTTACATTTGTATGAGGGCTGCTAGGTGGTACCATGGTGCACAGAATGCCAGGCCTGGAGTCAGAAAGATTCATCTTCCTGAGTTCAGTTCTGGCCTCAGACACTTACTAACTGCATGACCCTGGCGAGTTACCTAATCCTGTTTGTCTCAGTTTCCTCATCTGTAAAATGAGCTGGAAAAGGAAATGGCAAACCCCTCCAGTATCTTTGCCAAGAAAACGCCCAAATGGCATCATGAAGAGTCAGAGATGAGCAAAACAACTCCATCACACATTTGTACAGTGCTTCAAAATTTACGAAGCACTTTCCTCACAATAACTTTTGCGAAGCAGATGTAGTAAAAGTATTATCATCTCAGTTTTACAGATGAGAAAATTGTGCTCATGCGAGCTCAAACCCAGGTCTTCTGAATCCAAATTCTACCCTCTTACCACTGGCATTTCTAAATGGCAAATCTAAATGGGACATACAAGGCCGCAAGGATTTCAAAAGGTTTACTCAATGGATGTTACTTAAATGAATCCCTTAGTCTCTAGTTCAATTGCATTTGTGGCCTCTTCCTCAACTCTCCTCTCCCCAGCTATTATAGCTGTCATTCCGACCCAGTTTCTGTTCTCTAGATTTCTTCCAAGAAAAATATTTTTTTAAGCAATCGATGTTAAGTAACTTGCTCAAGGTTACACAGCCAGTTATTTCTGGGTGTGGTGCTACATATCGGAGCCCAGATTCGATCCCAGGTCATCCTGACTCTGGGGCTGGTGCTCTTACTCACTGAGCCACCTGGCCACCCCCAAGAAATAATTTTTGTTAAAATAAGGGATAGGTAGGTTCATTTTGGAGTTGAAGGTAAAAAGTACATAAAATATTGTCTTTATTTTAATTTAATTTTTTGCTCTTTTGGAGGGAAGAAGGCAGGGCAGTTGGGGTTAAGTGACTTGCTCAAGGTCAGCTAGTACGTGTTAAGTGTCTGAGGTCACATTTGAACTCAGGTCCTCCTGACTCCAGGGCCAGTGCTCTATTCACTGCCCCACCTAGCCACCCCAGAATATTGTCTTTAAATAACAGAGGCAGCTGGGTGGCACAGTGGATAGAGTACTGAATCTGGAGTCAGGAAAAACTCAAATTTAAATTTGGTCTTAGACATTTACTAGCTGTGTGACCCTGGGTGAGTCACTTAACTTCCTTGAGCCTCAATTTCCTCATCTATATAATGGGGATAATGACAGCACCTGCCTCTTGGAGTTATAGTGAAGGTTCAAATCAGATATATTTGTAAAGTGATCAGCACAGTGTCTGATACCAAGAAGGTGCTTAAAAATGCTGGTTTACTTTTTTCATTGAATATTTTGGGATACAATATAATTAAAAATGTCTGCTTATGTCTTTTTTTTTTTTGGGTCCCTTGTGATTAGTCTAGTTCTAGCCTTGTCCCAGACATTCATGCCTGGTTTAGAAGAGACACAGATAGTCCAGCGGAGTTTGTCCTGGCCTAAAGGTATCCTTTTTCATAAGAAACTTGGTTATGGAATCAATGGTAGCTTTAGACTGGCTTAGAGTTTGAGATATTCTCTATGATGGATTTAGTTTAGCCTAGGACTATTAGAGCTATTTTTGGCACACCTGAGAATTAATTTTATCCCTCATGTTAACCGCGGAACTGACCTGGTATACTCTAAATTGCTTCAGATTGAGTTGACAAGGGACAAAATCAGAGCTTCAGCAGGCCAGTATAGACCAGAGCAGGGTTGGGACGAAGCTGGGTCATAGCCCAGAAGTAGAAGGCCTTTGTGTACATAATGAACACTGACCAACCTTGCTTTGTTTTATTTTACCATGGTGATCTATTTGTAGTCCCTTCCTAAGTACAGTAATATCATTCTGATCAGTTAAACCCATCGAACTTTGACAGAGTCATGGAGTTCCTATATCTTAGACCTAGAAGATACAATGCCAGACAACTATGTTAGTCACTCCAGGGAAGCCTTGTAGCTCATGCTGATTATCTACCATAGGCAGGCATTCCTCTTTCCTAAAACACTTTCATCTTGTGACTAGGTTTGTAATTGCAGAGTAAATTTGGACTCTTTCTACTCCCTTGACCTTGATACCCAAGTTGCCAAGTCCTGGTAATTGACCTCCATAAATTCTCTTATATCATAAGATCAATCACCAATTTATAGTCCGAAGGGACTTCAGAGGCCATCCAGAACAGCATCCACCCACTTAGCTGAAAGTTCTCTCTCCCTCCTCAAATTTCTCATGATGATTTGCCAGGACTTCTCCTTTGCATTTACCCTCTCTCTTATCTTCCTTATTTGGGGAGATCTTTTCCTTCCTATCTTAAGTTCCTTGAAATGATGTCTGTGTACCACATCTACTTTTGCATCCCCAGCACCCAAGCATGGTGCTTTGTACAAATTAAGTTGTCAGAATGAATTCCACTCATTGATACTACCTCCGTAAGTAAAGACATCTCTCATATTCTCCCTTAATCTTTTCTCCTATAGCCTAAACAATTTCATTTCTTCTAAATAATCCTCGTGTGAACTCTTCCAGTTCTGTGTCATCTGTTAATCTAAATTGAGTTCCTTGAACCCTAACTATCCTGGTTACCTTTCTCTGGCTATATTTTAGCTTTGGATCAAAGAAACCTTAGAGGCTATCTAGGTCAATTTCTTCATTTCTGAGGTGGGGAAATGGAGGTTTAAAGAAGTTGACTTGCTGATAGTCACACAGTGTCAGAACCAGGATCTAAGCCAGGTTTTCCTGACTACAATTCCCATACTCTTTTCAGTAGGCCATGCTATCTCCCTAATGCTCGTTAATATGTGTCTCAAAATATAGCATCTGAACTTAAGACAATAGTCCAGATATAGTCAGATGAACACAAAGCCCAATGATTAGCACACCCTTGTGCCTAATGTTTTACTTCTATTAACAGGGCTGGGAATTCTTTGTAGTAATCACACACACTGTCGGTGTCTACTGACCTTGCTGCTAACTAGAAGCACAGGCTTCTTCTGATGAACCGCTCTCTCCCCTTTCATTGTGTGTGTATTTGAGGAAGGGATTTTTTTAAACCCAAGTAAAGGACGCATTTGTCCCAACCTAGACTTCCTTTTGCTGTGTGTGCCCACGTCATTGGAGCCTGGTGGGATATTTCTGGATTCTGCATTTGTTATCGAGAATCCTCTTCCCCGAAAGAGCCACTCACATTCCACCTCTTCTCTGAAGCCTTTCCTTAGCTGTTGTCATTAGTGTTGTGCTCTTCCTCAAGTATCCTTGGCATTATTTCTCTCATTTATTCTTTGCTCACTTCACTGCCCATCCTGCATTACGCTTAACTGTGTTTTGTTCTGGAGCTTTCAAGTGGAATATAAACTCCTGAAAAGCAGGAGCAGTTTTGTTTTAATCTTTGTATGCTTAGCGGCGGGGTGGCCTGGTGGCTACAGTGCTGGCCCTGGAATCCAGAGGCTCTGAATTCAAATCCAGCCTCAGATACTTACTAGATGTGTGACCCTGGGCAAGTCACTTCACCCTGCTTGCCTCAGTTTCCTCATCTGTCAAACTAGAGAAGGAAATGGCAAACCACTCCAGTATCTTTGCCAAGAAAGCCCTAAATGGGATCATGAAGAGTCAGAAATGACTGAAGCAATTGAACAACACCCTTAGCATCCATGGATGGTGCTTTGCTCAGAGGAAGCACTTAACAAAAACTTGTTGAAATAGTAGTTATCACTCCCAGATGTGTCATCTGAAAATCTAATCAGCATGTCAAAATGGCATCATCTGTGTCTGATAAAAAATGATAAACAGTATAGTGCTAAGAAGATTACTTCCAGGTTGCAAATTCATTTGACAGAATGAGAACCTAGCCCATCTTGAACACTTTATCATAAAAGGATATGAGCTTGGCCTGGAATTACTCATTATTAGTGAACCTATGTTAGATCCTAGTGACCACAGTTCTTTCTAAATGCTTACAGTCAGTCTAACAATCCATTCTAGAATTTTGCCTGGAATCAAGGGTAAGCTACCTTCTTCATTTTGCAGAATTCATCTTTTTCCTTATTTGAAAACCAGGCCATGTTAGTTTACTTTCAGTCTTCTAGCAACAAATACTATTTTCACAATTCTTCAAAAATCATTGATAGTTAAGTGATCACATTTTTCACTTCTTTCTTGGATGAAATTCTGGGGGAGAATTTCACAGAAGATCTGAATTAGTAATGTGCAAATCTCTTCACCATAATTGGGGGGTGAAAAAATTTACAAACTGCTGATCTAAACTATTGAAGAATGTAGTCAAGGAAATCAATGCAGTTTCTTTTTTATATATCTAGGTTTAAAATCCAATCAGAATAGACTGTTAGTCTTTAAGTAATGTTGGATTTGCCTGGAGGTACATTGATAATCTTTTGTTTTATCTTTAGGAGGTAAAGGAGACTTCAATCAGGGCAGATGCTAACAAGAGTGTTCTATACTTTTTAATCTAGATTCTTTAACCTCTGTCTCTTTTTTTTTTCTCTTCTCTCATCTTCCTTCTCAGTTCATAACTCACACTTTTATCTGATGTTAGAAATGGAGGTAATCTGGCTTTACCTCAAATTTATTTTTGTTTCTTATGTTGTTAAGGTCTGTAAATCTCCTTCACTGTGATTACAAAAGCTGTTGTTCAATTGTTTTTAGTCATGTCCAACTCTTTGTGACCCCATTTGGGGTTTTCTTGGCAAATATACTGGAGTGATTTACCATTTCCTTCTCCAGCTCATTTTACAGATGAGAAATTGAGGCAAAGAGGGTTAAGGGACTTGCCCAAGGTCACACAGCTACTAAGTGTGTGAGGTCACATCTGAATTCATCAGGAAGATAAATCTTCCTGACTCCAATCTGGTACTCTATCCCCTGTGTCACCTAGCTGACCAAATTACAAAAGTCTATCTGTATTGTTACAAGTTCTCCATTATCACCAAACCAAAATGTGTACTCATGATATAGTGGCAAGAACATTAAAATAGGAATACAGGCTTAGTTTGTAGCCCTAGTTAACTGGCTGTGTGATTTTAGGCGAGTTACTTTAACTTATTTGGATTTCAATAAGAAAGAAGAATTTGGACTAAGTGATTTCTAAGGTACCTTTCAGCGCTAAAATTCTGCAATACCCCTATTTGTTGTCAACAGTTGTAATTCTCATTCTATAGTCACATCTTTTATCACATCTTGGATATTCACTGTGCAAAGATATCACTGTTCATTCTTTTATCCAGTGACTTTAAAGGGGAACCATTTGACCCTATTAAATCCTCATTTATTGTATAGTATATAGTCTCAAACTAGACCTTCTCCAAGTCGTTGTAACAGTAGCAAACAACAAATGTTGAACCTTTACTGTGTACAAAGTCCTACAGTAAGTACATCTGATATTCTGTTGAAGAGGAGTAAAGAATCTCTAATCCAGCATAAGACTCACAAAGTTCAGGGATTTTAGGGACAGTGAATTGGTTTACCATGTATGGATGATATTTGAGAATTTAAGAATCAATACCTCCCATCTTCTGTTCTGATAATTTCAATTGTTACAGGACTTAATACAATATTCCAGTACAAAAGGCCACCTTTACTAGCAGAGTATCTCTTAGCATGAGGGCAGCTAGATAGCACATTGGTTAGAGTGCTAACTAGAGTCTAGAGTCAGGGAGACCTGAGTTCAAATCCTGCTTCAAACTCTTACTAACAAGTAGCTTCACCCTGTCTGCCCCAGTTTCCTCACTTGTCAAATAAGCTAGAGGAAGGATCTTTGCCAAGAAAACGCCAAATGGGGTCATGGAGAGTTGGGTATAACTGAAAAATAACTGAACAACAACAATAACATCTCTTAGTAGGTAGGTAGGTAGGTGGTGTAGTGGATAGAGCGCTAGACCTGAAGTCAGGAAAATGTGAGTTTGAATCCTGCCTTAGAAATTTAATAGCTATGTGAACCTGAGCAAGTCATTTAACTAACGTTTGCCTCAGTCTCCTTATCTGTAAAATGGGGACATTTATCTGTAAAATGAGTGTCGTGAGCCTCAAATGAGATAATATTTGTAAAGCACTTCGTAAACTTTAACGCACTATATAAATGAGCTATGATTATTACCCTGAATTTAGCACTGGTTTCAGTTTCCAGCCAATGAACTACCAGCATGGCTAGTCCTCTGCTGTGTTTTTCCAGGCCATGTGAAAACTGAACCATCTTGAGCCTGTCTCATTTATAAGTTATCATAGCCAAGAAAGGTGGGGTAGTGTCTAGAATGATAAGCACATAGGAATCAAATGGACCCAGGAAGGTCTTACAAACACACTGCATTTTTGTCAGATATGGAGTTTTCTGTTTTTTCTTTTTTTAACGCTTACATCTTTCTTGCAGTTGTTAAGTTAGGAGTCTACAGAAGGCTATGTGATAGGTTCACATGATAGGTTGGTGTGTTAAGCTTAACAGTACTGGATTTCAAACTGAAAGTTATCAAGGAGCTGACCATAGCTAGTTTTCAATCCCGGGATGGTTTCAGGATTATGTGATGCAGGACAAAAAAAGTAAGTCATTTCTCTAAAAGGCAGGGAAAGTAGGAAGTAATATCTAACCTTTCAACTAGCTGGCTATTCCTCTTTGTAGGTCTTTGAAGACATGTAAGGGCACAGAGGGCCTGTTAACACAATATTATACAATAGGACCACAGCCCCAACCAGCTTGCAATGCAGATAGGTAACAAGTCCGAGCTGTCAACAGCTACAGCCACAGTAGTTTCATATTTTGGACTTGTCACCCTCTATTCCCATTTCTTGATATTTACTTGTGAATTCTCCTTACAGACAGAAAGTTGACCTCTCTCTAGAACACCTAAAATCTGGCAAATTTAATCCCAAAAGCTAGATTAAGGTCCCAAGGTTTAATTTTTTAGATCACACGAGTAAAAAAAAAAGTATACATACTTCATATATTAAAGACAATTTACTCTTCGGTTTATTAGATCTCCATTAAAACCGAAACTGTTACTCTCTTCATAGAAACATAGAATTTAAGAATGAGAAGGGACCTTGGCATCTGGCCAGCCTGACCCCGCTATAATTTATACTAAAGGAATCCCTTGTGATAACATCCCTGATAAGTGGCTCTCCAGATTCTGCTCAAAGACCTCCAAGGAGGGAGAGGTAGCCTGTTCCACTTTTGGAGAACTCTACTCATAAGGGAGCTTTTCCTGACTTTCAGCCTAACCTAACCTCCTTGTAATTTTTCCCCACTGTCCCTAGTTCTGCCATCTGAACCAAATAGGACAAATTTAATTTCTTCTCCAATGCTTGAAGACAGCTACATTGTCTCCCTTGAATTTCCTCTTCTGCCAATTAACATGATCAGGTCCTTCAGTTAGGCCTTCTATGAGGTACTTTGGTTTTCCATCTCTGGACACATCACCATCTTTAGTAAACCAGAAGCCCAGAGCTGAGCACCACTGTTTACATGTTAGTTGTCTTAGATTAGAAGCTTTCAGAAAGCATGGTTAGTGAAGTTTGCTTGGCTTAGTATCCAAACCACATAAAAATGAAGACCTTTGATAGCATGACTGTTTATGGCCTTAAGACATGATCAATGAAATAACCAAACAAGAATTTATGTCTTTATACACAAAGGTCTCTCCTAAGATCTACAGTAGTTCTGCCTTTAGTTTATGTCTCCTTTTCTTGCAAGGAAATTATTTGAAATAATTTACTTGATTTTTGTTTTGAATTTTAAGGTATAATTTGTAAAAATTAAACAAATAGCATAAACCTTGCAATAAAATGCTATACATATACATATGTTTTATATACATATATGACAATAATTATGTGCATTTATTGACCGTGGCCAAACTTTGAATAGGAATATAAATGCCTGGTGTTTATAAAGCTTTTAAGTTCTTCTTAGAAAGCCTGACTTAAAAACATTTAGAAGGGCCCTAATTTATATAGCTAGCATGTAGTACATAAAGAAGGGAACATCAAGAGTGTATGGAAAAAACAAACAAACACGTAACTACTTGCAGTTAGGAATACATAAAGAAAAAGAACAGAGGATGGACTAAGAAGGACAGAAGCTAATTAAGAAATAAAGTACCTTTTTTTTTTAAAGCAAGCTAAAGCACTGCCAGCTTCTTTTAGAGTGGGGATGCCAAATTTGACATTTGAAATAAAAAAAAATGTTAAAAATAAATACATAGGGGCAGCTAGGTGGCACAATGAATAGAGCACCAGCCCTGGAGTCAGGACGACCTGAGTTCAAATCCAGTCTCAGACACTTGACACACTTACTAGCTATGTGACCTTGGGCAAGTCACTTAACCCCAATTACCTTGCCTTCCCCCCTCAAAAAAAAACACAGAAAAAAATAAATAAACAGTTAATTCAAAACAAAACAAAATGAATATAATGTAGTAGAAAGGGTCATTCAATGGGGAGTCAAGTGGCCTGGGTTTTCATTTTGACTTCACTCCTACTTAGATGAAGGGTGGCTTGAGCAAACCCTTTAATGTCTCTGAACTTTACATTCCTCATCTCCTTTTTAAAAAGGGGAATATTCTTTCCACTTTTCTTCACAGGATTGTTGTGAGAATCAGATAAGATATGGCAAATGAAATGGCTTTATAAATTATAAAAAATCATTCAAATAGGAGGTATTTATTATTATTATTATTATTAATGATTGTCATTATTATTTCATAAGGAAAAGGGTAACTATCCACAGTGAAGGGAAAAAGGAGGGAGCTTCACCAGAAGGGGAAAATGTTAGCAATGGTTTTATTTTAGTCTTTTTTTCTTAGGAAAAAAAATAGAATCATCTTTTCCATCTAAATGTGAAATATGGAGGAAGGGAAGGAGGTTTTAATTTTTCTCCTTGGGTAGTGAAAAAAAAAGAGGAAAGTTTTGTCAATTTGGCATGAAGAAACATAAGGAAATCACACCAAAAATCTTTCCCTTAAATTGGAGAAGGGAGGAGGAAAGGAAGTGGCTCCATTTCTGTGTTTAGAAAGGCAAATTCTCACAAAGAGGCAATGTTCATGTGTGTGTGTGTTTACACACATGTAAATATACACATATACATATAAACACTCATATATACACATATAATCACACACGCATATACACACACATATATTTAGGCAGCGAAGAATTCATGCTTCATGAAAGAAGGGAAAATAGCACGTCTTAAGAGACAGAGGATTATGAATATTGACCGTGATCCTCTAATCTTTTGGGAGGAGAACCTGTAAAGGACTTCGCCCCAGCAACTCAAATCCTCTGCCTCCATTACTAAGACAGGCTCTGATGCCAAGGTCTGCTGAGGAGTGCCCTCTAGTGCTGCCTTGCATTCGTAATGCAGTCCAACAGTGATGTTTTCATGAACAAATTTTGTTCACACCAATGCTCAGGCCTTCCCCTGCACCTTATTCCCACCTGGGATGAATTTAAAAGATTTTGTAAATGCAGAAAGAAACTTTACGCTTTTGAAAATCCACATGGCTGGTAATGCTAGCCAAATAAATACATCATGATTATATTAAAATACATAGCTATAGCTTTTTTTGGATGGATGGGATCCATTTTTAATTTTTTAGTATATTTAACTTTATCATTTGTTCAAAGGTTAAACTTTTAAGAGAAATGATTTTCAGTTAACTTTGGGTCTTGCTTTTAGTTTAAAAAAAATCTCCAAAAAAAAAAAACCAAACAGACCATGTTTTGTCAGAATTACTTAATAGTCCAAAGACGTGGTTTTCTCTTTTGCTTAGTACTCTCTTCTCTCAGTCTTTACCTGTTCATATTGGAATTATGCTAAGAAAATTTAGGGATTTAACCATGTTGCCCCTCCAGCTGTTGTGTTGGGTGACCTTACTGAGTTATTAAGAGCTGGAAAAACATTGCATTAAAAACAAAGAAACAAACAACAACTAGATTACTTACCCATGGCATCTATGCTGGTAAAAATACTGTAAGTCACCTGTTTCTTCTTCTATAAAGCCAAACATATTGTTGAATCCTAGAAAAAGAACATGCAAGAGATAGTGTTACATCAACAATATAGGACCAGAGGATCAGAGATTGAGAGTTGGGAGGGCCATCTAATCCACCTCCTTGAATTATTTTTATACACTCACAAAGACCCTAAATTGATCGATGGGAAATCAGTGTTTTTATTGTAACAGGTAACAGTATATCACATAGTATGGAATTGTGAGACCCAACAATCAACCACTTTATCCTTGGCCTAAGTAAGGCTTAGAAATGGTGCCTGTAAGAGAGTATGCATTTGAACACAAACAAAAATCAGTAGGAAGATGAGGAGTTCGATAACATGAGAATGGACAGGTGTTTCTTTATTGCTCACTCGCTACTGAAAATGAGTCTCAAATAGTCATTTAATTCTTGAAATCCAATAGAATAGACATTCAAGCACAACTTCGGGGCACCCTTCTAGAGATGAGGAAATTAAAAATATGATAGAGCAAAGACTAGGCCCCACAATCTTCCGATGTATTGTTCAGTCTATTGTTGAGTTCCGCTGACCCTTCAAAATGAGTGCAAAGGTGGGCAAATGGAAAGGTGTATGAGAATAAGCATTGCTACATTACAAGGTATTCTGATATAGTTCACCATATTTATAAGGTAAGAATTTAAGGAAACATGGTAATAATAATAATTGTTGTAATAATAACTGTCATATACATAATGCTAAACCACTAGCTGAATCTGGTGATCCTATGGATAGTATGAATAATTAAGTCTCACGTTATCAAATTTTGTACTATGGTGGTCTGCATAATAGTGAGACTCCAGTGGAAAAAAGGATAGTCTTTTTTTTTTGGAGGGCAACTGGGGTTAAGTAACTTGCCCAAGGTCACACAGCTAGCTTTTGTGTGTGTGTGTGTGTGTGTGTGTGTGTGTGTGTGTGTGTGTGAAGTGTCTGAGGACAGATTTGAACTCAGGTTCTTCTGACTCCGGAGCCAGTGCTCTACTCACTGTGCCACCTAGATGCCCCAAGGATAGCCTTAAAAGTAGAGAATCTTGGGTTCTATCTCTACTGTCGATTTATTAATCGACTTTCACACATAGCATAGGTGCTTAATAACTAGTAACTCTCAGCTTCTCTATCAAATAGGGACAATAACTCTTCCCCCCAAACCTCACAGAATTGTTGATAATGGAAGGATTAGTGTGATAATGTGTGAAACTTATAGAAATTGTATTGGGTCACATTACCACATTGGAAAAAAAGAACATGATCTTTTGGCAATCCAGCAAAAGGCTT
Source organism: Petaurus breviceps papuanus (assembly GCF_028583685.1). Lineage (NCBI taxonomy): Eukaryota > Metazoa > Chordata > Mammalia > Diprotodontia > Petauridae > Petaurus > Petaurus breviceps. The sequence goes on from NW_027185771.1 coordinate 313,055, forward strand.
ATTATGTAAAGCCTTATTTAGAGAGGATAAAGAAAGAGTTAGGAAGATTCAGCCCAAAATGTTGCCTGAAGTTTTTATTTCCTTTCATGTCTTTTCAGCATACATTTCCACTACTTCCTACACATTTCATTATTTCATAGGGTCATAGATTTAGAGCTGGAACGCAGTTTAGAGGTCATCAAGTCAATACATACCCTCATTAAACAGATGAGAAAACTGGGCTTTAGAGAGATGAGTGATGTGGCCAGATTCATACAGCCAGTGTCTGAGGAAGGATTTGAACTCAGGTCTTCCTGACTGTAAATATAGTGTTCTCCCAACTGTGTCATCCTAGCTAAAATTTATCTTTTCTTCTGCTTTATTCTTTTTATGTGGGTTTCAGATCCCACACCCTTCTTTTATCTTTGAGACTGACTTGTAGTTATGCACTTCTCATTTAGAATACAGCCAATGACTATAATCAATCAGTAATATCTTTGCTATATATTGATTTTGTATGTCTTCTTGAACTTACCATAAAATCAAATTTCACCCCAAATTTCTAAATTACTGAATGAAAAACCAAGTCATTTTAGTGTACGGATATAGAAATGGCCCTGTTCCAATTATTTTCTGAACAACCGTTTTTTTTTAATTTCTATTTTCAGATTTCATAGCTACAATCAGGTATCAGAGAAAAGTAACTATATAAATACATATACATACACACATACATATGTGAGTATACACATAGATACATATATACTTAGAGAGAGCTGGTTGGTGCAATGGATAGAGGGCATGGAGTCAAAAAGACTCATTTTCCTGAGTTCAAATCTGACCTCAGACATTTACTAGCTGTGTGACCCTGGGCAAGTCACTTAACTCTGTTTGCCTCAATTTCCTCATCTGTGAAATGAGCTGAAGGAAATAGCAAACTACTCCAGTATCTTTGCAAAGAAAACTCCAAGTGGAGTAACAAAGAGTCAGACACAACTGAAAAACAACATATATAATCTTATATTTATATATCTAAAAGTTTTTATGGTTACCAAGATTGTGTATGTGTGTTTTTTTTCCACACTTATTGTCTCATTTGATTTTTATAACACTGTGACGCACTAAGTGTACATATGGTCATTTCCATTTTACAGAAGAGAAAACTGCTGATGAAGGAGTTGGAGGGACTTGTTCAAAATAGATCCAAGATGGGCTGCAAATCTGGCTCAGCCCAGGGATCTGTCCAATGTACCAGACTGGATTCTGGTGTTCATTCACTTTGCTGTACTCTTGGGATGATTAACTATTCTTTACCACCAGAACAAAGGCAATGCAAACATATGACATTAGTACCTTAATACATCTAATCTATCCTAGTACAGCATAGCTAAAGACAAGCCAAACAATGATCATTTATTGCTCATTATTATTCAGAAAGATTCTGAAAGCCTCAAACAGAAATAGGGAGATTGCTTTTCTTTTCATTAGTTTTTTTTTTAATAATTGATTTTTAAAAAATGGTAACATTTCAATTTATTAGAGAAGCTTAGGGATAGACTTTAAGTTCGATTATAAACTGAAATTTTTCTCTATATTCTCTGATCCCTTTTCTAGTAAACAGTTTTGTTTTCAGTATCCAAAAAGGGACTTTTCAGGACCTCTCAGATAGGAGTAACTTAGCTAACAAAAGGCCTTGGTATATATAGTATTCTAACTGTATGTCGACATTCATATTTGTCTTACTTCTTAGAAGGAGATGTGTGAAGGAGACAGGCCCTATGTTCTTTGCTCCTGGTTTTAAATTGAATACTATATATATATGTATATATATACACACACATACATATACATACATGCATACATGTGTGTGTAAAATGATTTGATTTGACTGAGTTTAAAGCCTACAGTAGAACACTAAGCTTAATCCCCCAAAGAGCTGAAGAAGGCAGTCAAATTCTTGGCATTGATTTTTATTTTAGCAATCCTTTTCCTATAAACCACACCTATCTGATTTTCTCAAAGCATTTTAGGTAATGAGGACAGCAGAAGCTGTTTAAATCTAACAGAAAGAAAATTAATAACATTTTCATGACTGGAATTTGTTTTGAAATAGAATTTTTTTAAAAAGAGGAAAAATTAATTAAAAAGGAAAGAAAAAGAAGACATATCATAATTGTCCCCACCATCATCATCATTAGCAGTAAATGAGCACCCCATCATGCTTGCTACTCTACTTGGCCTTATCTGTGTAGAAATACATATGTGCTTTTCTTACCTAAAGTATCACTTAGACTTCTGCATGATATACACTGTGAGATGAGGTGGCTTGTTAGAAAAGAAATACAAAGCCTCAGAATCAAAATTCGACTCCTTTATCATGCCATGCATGTTTAATGACGACACCCCTCCAATTCCTGGATGGTGCCCATTTCTTCAACACCCCTCTTCCTGTGGCAAAACCACACTTCAGCATGCATGATGCTGAGAGTTGGATGGTTTACATTTTCTTGGGATAAAAGAACTTTGAAGGAAAGCAATTCTGGTTTCTTAAAAGGGTAAAAAAGAAATCTAGTAAGACTGAGAAATAGCTATTTCCACCTTCTATAATAACTGCAACTCAGTCATTCTAAAGTCAATTTTATATATTCTTTCATTTGTGTACTATATAAGAGGCTTGCTGGGTGAATAGTGTACTTCTATCATAAAAAATGAGCAAATCTCTGCTCTGATCAGCTAATTTAGGGTTTGATTTAAAAAATCTATCAGTACAAGCATATGTCATATATTCTATGCAGTTCTATACATTATTTATATACATACCTACAAATAGAATGCATGCTTCATGGCGCGCACACATGTACACACACACAGGACATCTTTCCCAGCACTACAGTTTGTACATGCAAACTCTCCTATCACATACTTGTAAAGAAATACAAATTTGTCTAAATATCATGTAAGTAGTCATACAATACATTATGCTTTGGCAATCACTGACACTGCCCTTCATACATTCACATACACACACCTTCATTTCTATAAAACTAAATTCATCTTATGCTGCCCAGCCTGAGCTGGTATTTCTACATTTCTTCCTCCTTTAAATGTGACTAGCTATTTACACCCTAACAATTCAGCTTCAGAGCTGATTTAGCATTTTTATTGGAATGTGAAAGCTCTTAAAAGAAGAAAAAAAAATCTAATCAGGCAGAAGAGATAGAAAACTTGCTGAATTTTCTCTCCCCCCCTGAACCCCCCTGAATCCTATCAAAAGCACATCTTCCATTCATTGCTTCCCGGTGTCATTATGACAAGCGGCTACAAATCAATAGCAGAAGGAAAGGCAGGACCAAGCCGCACTCACCAAGTGATAAAGATTCACTCTCAGCCCCGATTTGCTAATAGCCCATAATAGCAGCCATTGGCGCCCCGCATTAAATCATACATTTCACTCTGCGTTTATTATGGGATTTTTAAAACTCCTCACCAAATTGGATTTTCTCGATGGTCTCTAATTTCCACATTTATCATTTAAAATTAAACTCCTCTGTGGAAAGGGGGAGTAGGAAAGGAGGGGGAGGTAGAGAGAAGCCAGGCAGTTCTGTATTTTTCCTTCTTCCTTTTTTTATGAAAACCCATAAATAATACCAGGTATCGTAGCCATCAGCAGTGGTGTTTAATATAAAAAAAAATGCTAGAAGTCAGGCTGGAACAGCCTGGGGATTCAGCTCACCTGCATGAGCTAGGCTATGAATGAAGAAAGCAATGGGCAAGAATAGCAAAGCAGATTTTAAATAAAGGAAATTTGGTCAAACAAAATATTCAGCAACCTGGCACTGAAGGTGAAATCACTTAAGGGCCAGAAAATCAATTAGGGACATGTAGGCAAATGGAGCAGAAAGCTACAAAGAAGAGGGGTAGTCTGAAAGAATGGTTTTCTATCTTCTTTAAAAAAAAAAATCTTGCTCCAAATCTTAGTGCTAACAGAAAAAAATATCAAATTGTTCCTGGATCACTACTATGCAGTAGCTTGTCTTACCTCTATATTTTCTTGGTTTCAAAGTTCTTTTAAAAACCCATGGAGTTCTGGCTAGCTGCCTGCCTTCTCTCCACTGCTCTCCACTCTTCATCCTTGGTATCTGTTACAATTCTTACATAATACTAGAACCCCTGGGAGCTCTGGTCACTGTCAGTTTAAGCAACACAGATTATATGCTTTAAAGAAGACATGTTATTATTATATAGCTTTTGAATTTATAAATAAAAAATAAGAAACTTTGAGAATTGTAGCATAAAATTTCCCCACGGCCAGCTCTCCTGGACTTAATAAGGCCTACTTGTAGTCTGGGTATCGTTCAATGGTATCCTCAAATATACTCCTCTAAATTCCACACCAGTGCCTTAAGATGGAATTTTGAAAGCTATGTCAGCCAAAGACCAGCTCCATCAGGTTCTGGAGACTTTTAGGGCAATAGGTACAGTACCTTGTGTTGATCATCTGAGCCCTCACCTGGCTATGTTTAGAGGGGTTCTTTGCACGAAGGCTGGCCCCCAGGTGATGAAGTTCCCCAGGTTGAAAAGGTTTGCAATCTGCTTTGGTGGGGGAGCATGTGTACTAAGGAAATCATGGATTTCTGAAGTCTAAAATGGAAGGATACTACAGCAGGGCCAATCATCTTAGAAACCATCATGGAAACCTGAATATGTAGCATAGGGTCAGTGAAATACATAGTGTCATCTTGAGGTCTTGTTTTTTTGGGGACCATTTTAAGACTAAGATATGTCCATTTAATTTTTCTTAAAATACAAGGAAATTATTTTTAAAACCAACTTTTTGAAGAGGAGTTCAGAATCTAATCATTTTATTGTAATTTATTTTATCTTCACAAGCCTTTTCTCTCCTTGGTATTTATATTTTTCCCCCTTGATATATTTATAAAATTTCCCTTTATCCTTGGGCTTTTTTTCCCCAGCTTGCCATTAACTGATTCTGTTCCTTTTTTGTCATTACTTTTTTTTCCTGTAGGACAACTAATGCTTCATACCCTTCTCTGTTTCCCTCCCACCATTTTCCATATCTAATAGTCTCTCTCTTTTCCTTCCTCTCTCACATTTTTAAAAAGTCCCTTGTGAAGCCACATGAGCTACTTTTCATAATTTGCATATTTCCTTCTCAGTGGAATTTAAGACATTGTGCTTTAATTACAATAATTCAGAAACCTCCCACTCTTATGGATTTTAATTCTTTCCACTACACCATGTTTATTAGGTTTCAAAACCCCTTTTCCCCATAACACACATGCACAAACATCCCTGAGCACCTTCTCCATGTATCTCTTCTTCTTTAATTTAATAGCTCAGAGTAATTTTACCAGGGTTCTCTTTGCTGTTCTAAAGGTTCTAAAATAAAATATAGAATAAATCAAGTTATTAAATACCTACTATGTGTACCATCTACATCAGGCACTGGAGAGGGAGAGGATACAGAAAAAGCAGAACGTGGTATGTGCCCTCAAGATAGTCTAGTAAGTGAAATAAGTCTCTATGGGTAACAAGCAGAGACTGGTGATGGTATCTCTTCTGATTAGATTCTCTTCATTCAGTCCTATGAAGCTGTCATTGTAAATTAGAAACATATCCAACATATTCTACTTTGTCATATTTTTCACTAAATCTCCAAAGAAATTCTAGTCTGAAACTTCCTTGTGACATGAAGATGACCTTGAGTTATTAAAGGTCAAAGATGCAAGCACAGGCAGGGCCCACCATGCTAGAAGGTTAAGTAACAGGCTATGTGTCTGTTGTTTAAGGACTAGCCTTGGTTACATTTGGAGAGGTTCACAACTAGATTGGCTAAATGACTGATGATCTGGGAGTGGGGCAGGGCGCTGCAACTCTTATCGAAGGCATTGAAGGGTTGGGATATATATTGGTGAAGTGCATATATGCAGGTAACAAAAATCACAGATCTCTGAAGAATTCCCATTTCCTGTAAAAGATGCCTTGATAATTGATGTTTCTTAAGTATTTGGTTTATTTTAGCTTTGTGTTCTTCTAAGGTTCATCAAAGATTTTCCATTCCATGCCTTTCTAAATTATCTTTGTGAGAGCAATTTAGGAGATACCATCTATAAATGGGTAGTCTGTACCTTTATCCTAAAGCAGGAAAACTGATCAGAGACATTGCCTTAATCTGATATTGATAAAGACTTTCCTATATATTAATTTCTGATCAGGAGGATAGGGACAAAATCATTAGAGCCCTGCTCCAAATGGAGGGAGGCAGTTCTTTGTCAGAGGTCTAGAACATCCTCTGCCCACCTTATCACATGACAAAGTAAGCAATAGAAGACTGTATAAATACGTGGGTGGGTACATGTGTGTGTGTGTATGTGTGCTAGATGGTTTCTCTGAGGAACAGGGTTAGTGCTTCATTCAGTTTCACTGAAAAAGGCATGGGCTAACTACAGAAACCCCAATAACATATGGACTAACTCTATATGAATGACAACTGTACTTTCTTCCTTGAGTTTCAAATTCCGTCATTACTCTGTCACCAGCCACATTCACTTTTTTTTCTATTTTCTCTTTATTCCTGAACGCTGCCTAGGTACATCAACTTGGCTCACCTAATTTTTCTTCTCTCCCTCAGATATACATTCTTATATTCTCCAACTCGTTCCACATTTACATGACTACAAATACTAAAAAAAGTATATCTACTTTGTCTCTTCTCAAAATTCAAGTCTTTAAACTTCAGTCCTTTAGACTGAAGTGGATAAAAGCTGGATTTGAAGAAACCAAGAAAAACGACTCATTAAAACTAATCAATTTGTCAGATATTTTCATGGAATTCTTCCCCCAGTCTTATGAAGACATCCATTGATGAGACACTGTAATTTTTCTATTTACAGGACATATTGACATAGTGGGTTAGTCAATAAATATTTACTAATATGAGCCATGCAAATTAACACAGAAGAAACTGGACTCAAAAAGGATCAGGCTAGAAGTAAGAGTTTTGTTTGTTTGTTTTTTTTTTAAGAAAAAAGCAATTGAAAAGAAATTATAACATAGTATTTTTTTCAGCTATCGATACACAATTCCTTAACAGGAAAGTAGTAGACACAGAAAAGATTGGCCTGTAAGCTCTAAAAGAATTCAAATATTGTTTTAATCCATATGCAAAAGTACTTACCACTGTGATAATTAGAGTTTAAGTACTACACAGTATTTGCTAACCACTTTACTAAATTGAATTGTAACTGTAAGACACTAAGAAGTCCATTCAGATTCATTTCTAAATGTATATGGGATGGGATAGAGGCGAACAGCACCGGGTGCTGAAGCTCCCCACCCCCTTTCTCTGTAAGAGCTTTAGGCATGCACTCTTAGTGGACACCACATGATGGTCTCCTTTTTTCTTACTCTTGGAATGTGAAGCATCCGGTGGTTTATTGATTCATATAACCATACTCTGCCACTGATGTTTATCACTTGTATCTCTCTTGACTGCTGCCTCTTGAGGGGCATGAAAGCTGGAAAACTGTGACACAATGGCCCCAAATTGGATGACTCAGTTTAAATACCCACCAGTGAAAAGTGTCTTGAACAACCACTAGAAACACTTTTGTTTCAGATGGAATTCATCTTTCAAAGTCAGTTTAATCTGGTACTGCTGAACAGGCCAAGAACATTGTGCGTAGATACTTCCAGAACAGAACATAGGACAGAACAGAACAGAAGTCTTCCATGGCATGATAATAAACCTCATTATTTATCCTGCACCCACACTAGGTGACTTTATTCAATCTTACAACTATATACTACTTCTCACACCCTCTCAACTCTGATCTACTCATAATACTGCTTTGTAGCTTTTCTTCCTTCCACATCTTTTTCCAGAGCAGTTATATTAATTTTCCCCTTTCTTTACAAAAGTAGAGTTTCTTTATGTTTCCTTCCTACTTAGCTATTACTTTAAATTGTTACATTTTGCTTAATTGATTTCATTTCATTGCTGATTATTCTCTTCAACAAGCTTCTCAATTCCATATCCTTCAACCTGGCCAAAGTCAATGTAACAATCATTCTATCCCTAACCTTCTTAAATAACCTTCTAACTTGCACGTGCCTAGATTATAGCCCAGAATCTTTGAGTGCTTCATTAATTTTATCTGGAATTTCTAAGCACCAAGAAATATAAGAATGAGTGAAAGGAAACTCGTCACAGACTGGCTCAGGAATGATGATATTTTTTTGGCCACAGGAAGTCTTAAGGACTATCTTTTAGGCTATGGGAAAGCAATGATCTGCCCTTATGGAGGGAGTATTTAGATTGGTAGAAGTTACAAATTTTGACCAATAAATTTATGTTATTATTTATATATTAATATTTATGCCATTATTTCTCAGAAGTTCACTGTGGGTTGTCACTATTGTCTCACTCATTCTGTGGGAGAAGCACTGATCAAGAAAAAGTTCAAGGGTGGCAATCCAGAAGCTGAATTAGGAAAAGGTACCACTAGGCTTAGTTATCTGCTTTATAATCCTGTTATTTTCTTTCCTATGTTATAGTTCCTTCCAGGACAATGATAATTCCCTAGGACTGCCTAATTTTTTTAAAGTCTCTATGTATAGTCATATCATATTACCTAACTTTGTTTTAAATAACTTTCATCATTTATAGCAATTATACAGAGAGGGGAAAAAAGTCTTATGTTAAAGGACTCAGTGTCCTTACAAGTGATCTTGCTTTTTAAGGCAAAAACACCTGTATCACACACATCTGTCTTGGCAGCGAACTTCAATGAAGAGAGTACTACCGGGTGTAAGGCAGGCTAGAGATAAAAGGAATTGCCAGGAGAATCAGCCCCTCAAGGAGGATCCCTGAAAACTTACCTCCCCCTTTTTGAAACAGCTCTTTGGAGCATTAGAGGTCACAGATCCTTTTTTTTTTTGAGTTTCTAGTTTGCCCTCTGACTCAGGGACACTATCAATTGAAGTAAAGACCTCACTTCTCCTTCTCATAAGCAGATGAAAGGATAAACTATTAGAATAACATGGTATCTAGAGAAAAGGAGATGAGTTAGATAGGGGGAGAGAAGACAAAGCCAGTGAGGGAGGGTGGGTTGCAGGACTCTGTAGACACCCAGCATCTCAATTCCAAAGCTTTCAATGAAATGCTCATAAGCCAGTCACACGTGCACAAACTGATTAACTTCACACACACTTATTATATTTTCTATCAGGGCAGCATTTGTGTAGCCCTTCTTTCTTGTGGGGTTTCTCTGTTGGTCTTTGCATCCTTTTGTTTTGAGAGTTTACATGAAAACTGAGATTGGCAAAACACTATCCCAAAACCCAATTCTTTGGTACTGTTACCGGGGACTTGCTGACCCTTCTCCTGGCTTTTAATCTTCATCTACACACTATCTATTTTGAGGAAATGTTGATTATTCTTTTGTTTTGATTTTTTGTTTTTTGCTTCTCTCAAAGTGGTACCCAGAGGGAAAGTGTCCACTAGGATCCTTTTCTCCCAACTGAGGGTACACTGCATTTCCTGACCTATCCATTTCTTCCTACATCCACAAAAAAGCACTAGGCTTGATCCCACCTGACTTATTCCCAATAAGTTATATTTTTCGTAAGATAGCAAAGTTAGGGGAGAGAAGGAAAGTCCTGGCTCATAATGAATTCCTCATCTATAAAATGAGAAATCTGGATTAGATGACCTCTATAGCTTTGCCTCAACTATCTATGATTCTATGAATGCTGGATATTTTTTAGTATTGTTATTAATGAATAGTATGGGTGGCTATCAGTATGTCAGCTGGACATCAATCACAGAAATGAGAATATACCCAGATGTCAAGTGTCCCAAAGAAATCAGGCCTTTCAATAATTAATAATAATTTCAATAATTCTTGTCCTGCTTTCTGCTACCTTTGGTCTGATTTTTATTGTTTTATGTTTGTAAATAAAAAATGTATTTGATTGCAAATATGCAATTCTCTTCATGCTTTTACAGGTAGGAGGAGGAAGGTGTAATCAAGAATAAGGGGTAGGAGAGTAATAGATATACGTAGACACATTAACAATTTTATAGGCTGGGGGAATTTCTCACAGGTCAGTAGTTTTTAGAACTTATTGGAAATGGTAAATACCACCCAAGCTAATGTCTTATGCTCTCTACTGACTTTTTAATTAAAAGGTTCTAGCTTACTACAGAAAGAATGATATAGTGTAGTCCCTTTTTAGAATGGTCAGCAAGGGGAATTGTAAAGTATAGAGGTTAATGCCTTCTACTTTCAGATATGGTGGTTCAAATTTAGGTGATGTCATAATAGAAATAAGCTTAGTGGTCTCAACCTACTTCCTAGTAAATGTTTATCTATGTTTTAAAGCTATTGTACGGTTAGGTCTGACTATCAGTAGGCATTGTGAGCCAGGACCACTGTACATTAGTGGAGTGGAGGGGAGTGGCATCCAGTCAGTAAAATGTGGTAGGTCAGGAATGAGGTCCAATTTAGGGGAAATCACTCAAATGATACTTGTCTGAATTGTTCCTGGCTTCTCTGAGGCTAACAATTTTCTCTTTGTAAGAGTGAGACTAAAATGTAACGGATTTTCCCCAAACATGTTGAAAAATAGAGTGGTCAGCTGGGGTATATGACAAGTAAGTCAAGAAAGAATCCAAGTCAGAGTCTGGCTGTGGGGTTTCAGAGCTGTCCAAAAGAATGAAATGCAGTCATCTTACATGGACTTCAGCTCTCCTCTTGCCCATGAAGGGAAGACTTTTTTATTACAATATTTTCCATCTGCTAGTTTTAGCATTATAAGGCAGTTCATTCTTCTTTCTTTTCTCATGCTCTCCCCTTATTCTATACTCCCCTTCCTTGATTACATAATTCCGAGTGCTATGAAATTGACGAATTTCACGTATTGCTTTATCGACTAAGTCTCAGAAAACAAAGTAAAGTATAAGATGATTATGACTGTTATAGGTATGATTTCTTTCTACTTTGTCAGAGTTATTACTTTTTTCCCCTTTAGAATTTACATTCCAGAAGATCCAGAAAGCCTGGGCTTTCTAAGGAAGCAAATGATTAGTGTTCCATGAAAGGATAGAAGGAATTTCAGAGGTGCCACCAAAATAATACTTATTAGTGGTCCCACAAAGAAAGGGACATTCAATATGGCCTCATAGGAATCAATGAGACTTGATTAGATGTCCCCCATCTGGAGAATAGGATGATCACTGAACACATACCCCCTATTAAAGAGAATAGACAAGTCATGTAGAAGGGGAGAAGGTATAGCATTATGCAGAAAGAAGATATTCATTCACTGGTAAGAAAAATCACAAATTCATGGAAAATGGGGAGAGAGAAGAGAAGAAGCATGAGGAGACCATCTGGGGAAAAGTTCAGAGAAGGAACAGAGCTGATAGGCAGTTGTTGTTCAGTCATTTGGATATCTGACTCTTCATGACCCCATTTGGGGTTTTCTTGGCAGAGATACTGGAGTGTTTTGGCATTTTCTTCTCTAGTTCATTTGACAGATGAGGGAACTGAGGCAAACAGGGTGAAGTGACTTTCCCAGGGTCACACAGCTGGGAAATATCTGAGGTCTAATTTGAACTCATGAAGATGAGTCTTCCTCACTTCAGGTCTGGCACTCTATCTATGCACTGTACCACCTAGTTGCCCATTATAGACAAGAGGCCATTAGAGAGAGTGAAGCAATTGGACAACTAATTCTGGTCATCCCAAACTGGCACAGCAGCAAGACAGGGCTGTGATTGGGGACTTCAGATCTATGGGCATATTATGGAGGTCTCTCTGTTAGATGTGGGGCACCCTAATTAATTATTGACAACTTGTTGGAAGATTTCATCTTTGAGAAGGTTGAAGAAGGATACTACTGATTCTGACCAATAAGAAGCTAGGTGGTACTGTGGGTAGAACACTGGACCTGGAGTCAGGAAGACATATCACTAGCTGTGTGACCTTCTGCAGGTCACTTACCCTTGTTTGCCTCAGTTTCCTCATCCGTCAAATGAACTGGAGGAGGAAAAGGCAAATCACTCCAGTATCTCTGCCAGGAAAACCCCCAATGTGGTCACAAAGAGTCAGACATGATCCAAATGACTGAAAAACAACAACAAAAAAGGAAAGAAGGCAGGAAATTCTGTAGGTAATGGCACTGTTGATGTCCTACAATCATTTGCCAGGAGAGCAACATTCAAAGAGTTCAGAAATGGGGTAGGTAGGAAAGTGAGATTCTATCCCTGAGATGCTAAAATGTGTGTTGGCAAAAGGGAGATGGGATGTTCTCAGAGAAAAAGTTCACATGATACAGTCACAACCAATTGCAAAGAGGAGGAGATAGGTATGTGTATACGTGTGCAGGTGGGTGTGGGGGGAATTGAGTTTAGAGAAACTTCCAGAAAGATTTAGCTGAAAAGGGACCTCATCAATGAATTAAGATTTTAAAAGGGTTTATACAGGAGGTGGGTGGGAAGGCAGATAATAATGTATAAAAAAGACTGGCAAGAAGTTAGAAAAAAGAGTATCAGGAAGGCTAAAAGTCCACTACAAACTGAGGCTTATGATAAGCATGAAAGACAACAAAAAGACATTTTAAAAGTTATATTTAGCACAAAGGAAATCTCAAGGAAGGGACAGAACTTCTGCTTGGTATAGATGAGAACATGTTAACAGATGACAGAAAGAAGGCAAAACTACTCGAACTACTTTCTGTCTTTTTTTCTCTACCAATAAAAATAATAATGGGAATGGAAAGAATTGAATGCAAATGATAAATAAAGATGAATAAGATACATAAGGAGGTGATAAGAGAGCATCAAGCCATTCTCAATAAATTCAGGTCACCTGGCCTGGATGCTTCATCCCAGAGCATTGAAATAACATGGGTGCAATTGCTGAGTTGTCTCTTGGTAACCTTTGAGGAGTCATGGCAAATAGCAGAAGTGTGATCATAAGGGAACTTGGAAAATGCTATCCTATGTCTTCACAAGTAGATGTAACTAAAAGCCAATGAGCTGAAAATCAAATCCCAGTAAAATTTTAGAACAGATCATCAAGTAGGCAATTTGTGATCACAAAGAAAAGAAAGAAGTGATCACCAGGAATCAGAATAGGTTCATCATTTTTTTTAAAGGCATGTCAGGCAGCTTCATTTCCCAGCAGGATCACTAAGTGTGTCTTTAGCTGAGAAGGAAGCCAGGAAAACCAAGAGATGGAGATGAGAAGAGTGTTCCAAGCATGAGGGAAGATAGTGAAAATGCCTGGAATCAAGAGATGGAGTTCCTTGGTGGAACAGTCAGGAGGCCAGCGTCACTGGATTGAAGGGTACATGGGGAGTAAGGTATAAGAGGACTGGAAATTTTGGAGGGGGCTAGGTTACAAAGAACTTTGAATGTCAAACAAAGCATTATGTTTTTGATCCTGGAAGTAACAGGGAGCCATTAGAGTTGACTGAATGTAGAAGATTAGATTACGGTGATTTCGTCAGACTTGTGCTTTAGGAAGATCAATTAGAAGTGGAATGGAGAATGGATTGTGGTGTGGCGAGACTTGAGGAAGGGATTAATAAGAAAGCTGTTACAATAATCCAGACAAGAGGAAATGAGGGCCTGTACTAAGGTGGTGACTGTGTGAGTAAAGAGAAGGGAATGTATACAAGAGATCTTGTGAAGTGGGAAACAAGACTTGGCAAGAGACTGGATACATGATACTATGATATCTACATGTTTTATACATCTAGGCATATGTAAATACCCTTTGTGATTCCATTTGGGGTCTTCTTGGCAAAGATACTGGAGTTGTTTGCCATTTCCTTCTCTATGATAATACCATGTATATATTATGATAAATACATTCATATATGTCTATAGACATATATGTATATATACACACATAGGTGTGTATGTGTATATGTGTGTATGGGTGCATATATAAAACATCTCTCTTCTGATTTACCTCCTACCCAAATCCTAACTGGAGTCCTAACTGGTCCTTCTCATTTTCCTTCACTGACTCATTATCCTTCTCATGCTTCTTCATAGGGGGTATTCCCTGAGATACTATCCTAGGGCTTCTTTTTTTCCTTCTATTACCCATGCCCCCCCCACCTTGGTAACCCCACCAGCTCCTGTTAAACTCTTATTTTTATGTAGATAATTCACAAATATATATATATATATGTGTGTGTGTGTGTGTGTGTGTGTGTGTTTGTGTATGCATATGTGTATACACACATACACACACACATATATACACATGCCAGTTTCTCACCTGAGTTTTAATCTCGTATCATCGGTTGCCCATTGGGCATTTCAAACTGGGTGTTCTGGAGACAACTCAATCTCATCATGTTCAAAACTGAACCCATTCTCTTCCCCTTCCTCAAACCTCCTCTGTTCCAAACTTCCCCATTTCTGCCCAAGGCAGTGCCGCCCTTCTGGTCTCCCAGACTCATAAACCTTAGTACTATCCTAAACTCCTCACCCTGCCTATCCAAGTAGGTGCCAAATCTTGCTCTTTCAACCCTTCCAACATCTTTCACTCTCTACTCTTACAGCTGCTTTCTTAGCTCAGGCCCTCATTACCTCTTGCCTGGATTATTACAATGATCCCCTGATTAGTTTCCTTGTGTCAAGTCTCTCTTCACTCCCATCCATCCTATTTACTGCTGCCAAAATGATGTTCCTTAAGCACAGATGTGATCATGTCACTCCCCTACTCCATCAATTCTAGTGACTTCCTGGTGTTATGATCAAACAGAAATTCCTGTCTTCTAGTGAGAGCCTTACAAAATGACGCCCCAACCCATCTTTCCTCATTAGACTTTACTCCCTCTATTGCACATTACAATCGGGTGACAATGGCCCTCTCCATTCCTCACACAATAATAGCCCTCCATTCCCCATCTTCATTCCTCTACACTGGCTGTTCCACACACCTGAATCGCATTCTTTCTTTACCTCCATCTCAGAGAGTACCTTTCTTTAAGATGCAGCTGAAGCACCATCTTCTGTGCAAATCTTTTCTGATGCAGCCAGGATAACCAGCAAACATTTATTAAGCTCCTACTTTATTCTAGGAACTATGTTAAGCATTAGGGACACAAAGAAAGGCACAGGGACAGTCCTTACCCTTGAGGAGCTCAGAATCTGAGGGAGACAAGGAGCAACCAAATCAAAGAACATAAGAGGGAAGGGTTGTAAGATTTAAGAAGACTGGATAGGTGGGAAGAGGAGGGGTCTTGAATGTCAAGGAGAGGATTTTGTATTTGATCCTATAGGTGAAGGGGAGTCACTGGAGTTTATTGAGTAGAGGGATGCAGGGTCAGACTTTCTCTTTAGGAAAATTGTTTTGGTGGCTGAATGGAAGTTGGACTTGCTGGGGGAGAGACCTGAGGCAAACAGATCTCCCAGCAATATTGCAATAGTCCAGGTTGGGAGCGGGGGAATAAGGGTCTGCAGTAACAGTATCAGAGGAGAGAAGGAGGCATATTCAAGAGAGTGTAAAGTTGAAATCAAGAGGTCCTGGCGAAGACTGGATATGGGAGTGAGAGATAGTAGGGTGCTGAGGATGACAGCTATGTTGTGAGCCTGGGAGACTGGGGGGATTAAGTTACCCTCTACAGTAATAGGGAAGTTTGGAAGGGGGTGAGATTTGAGGGTAAAGATAATGAGATGAATATTATTGGACATGAATTTAAGATGTCTACTGGACATCCAGTTTGAGATGTCTGATAGGCAGTTCAAGAGAGGTTGGAGGTCAGTTAGAGAGGTTAGGGCTGGGTAAGTAGATCTGAGAATCATCAGCATAGAAGAGGATAATTAAATCCAAAGGAGCTGACAAGATTACAAAGTGAAATACTTAGAGGAAGAAGAGGAGAAGGCCCAAGAGCCCTGTGGGCTACACATTAACTGAGAAAGAGTGGTCAGATAGAGAGAAGAAGAACCAGGAGACAGAGGTGTTCTGAAAAATGGAGAGAAAAGAGAGAATCAAGGAGGAGTGATCAACAGCATCAAAGGTTGCACAGGCGGCAAGGAAAATGAAGACTGAGAAGAGGCCACTGGATTAGGCAATGAAAAGATTATTGGTGACTCTGCAGAGAGTAGTTTCAGTTGAATGATGAAACTTAAAAGTCAGACCGTGAAAAGTTAAGGAGAGAGTGAGAAGAGGCCAAGTGAAGTCTCGGTTAAATGATGACACTAAAAGACAGAATGTGGAAGCATTAGAAGCAAGTGAGAAGAGAGGAAGTGAAGGCATTGCTTGTAGACAGCTTTCTCTAGGAGGAGAGACACTGGACAATTGCTAGCAACAGTCATATTGCGATTAAAGAAATTAAGATAAAACAGAATCAAACAAGGATGCTTTCTCCTCTTTCTTAGTAGTCAGTACTAGTTAATATAATAAATTCAATATTAATATTAGGCAGAGTGTATATTTTGGGTAGATGGAATAGATGAAAATTTAAGAACATTACGGAAAGTGGTATGTACACTGGTTAATTCTTGTTGCTGCCTGGTGATATGAATGAGAATGTACAGAACTCTGCCTTTAAATACCAAAGTCCCTAGCCACTGGTTTTGAGCTGCAATTATATCAATGAAGAGTCTATGAACATCCGTCCTAGAGATATAAATTCACCCTAGTAAGCTGATTAGCAATGCAGTCGTATACTGCACACTAACATAATTAGAAAAGAGTTTTACTCACAGTAACGCTGAGGCCATGGGGTCAGGAGAGTTTCCATTTCAAAAGACAGAAGGTTACCAAGGAAGGAAAAAGTGAATTGTCTAATTCAGTTGCTGAAAATAGTATGGCTTATTTAAGAAGCAGCAACTTTACCCTCCTTTCTGAAAATTTAAGTAAATCCTGGGTTAAACCTTTTCTAGTTAAAGGAGTTTGAAAGAATGAAGCAGTCTCTCAGAGAACAAAAGGGGCTCAAGAATTCCTTCCATATGCTCCTGCTTTAATATTAACCTGTGTTTGGGGCAATATTATTATTCACTGGGGAGAGTACAGTGCTTGATCAGAGGATGACAATTTTTAAATATTTCCTACTCTTTACTTTTTGCTACTCCTACCCCCTATGCAAACAAATGAAGAACTAAAGGAGGGAAATCAGTAAGAAATGCTTTTTAAAATATTTTTATAGGAGCGGCTAGGTGGTGAAGTGAATAGAGCACTGGCCCTAGAGTCAGGAGGACCTGAGTTTAAATCCGGCCTCAGACACTTAACACAAAACTAGCTGTGTGACCTTGGGCAAATCACTTAGCCCCAGTTGTCCTCCAAAAAGCAAATGAATGAAGGAATGAATAAATAAATAAATGTTATTATATCAATTAATCAATCAACAAACATTTGTTAAGTGCCTACTATGTGCCAGAACTTTCTGTAGTAGAGGCTGGACAAACAAAAACAGTAGAATAGTCCCAAAATCATAGTAATAAAAAAATCTGAAATAGTTTCTGCCCTAAAGGAGGGAAAATCTTACCAAGGGAAACAACATGTATATATATGCACATAGATGTGTGCATACATACTTTTATGCAAGTGCATGTATATATGCTATAAAATAAATATCTAAAAGGTGATTTTAGTGAGAAGGACATGAAGATCTTGGGGGATCAAGAAAGGCCTCATAAAAAGGGGGCTCTAGAGCTAATAAATAGTGAAGGAGACTAGGGATTCTTTTTTTAAATTATATTTTATCCTTTTAATCAGCAAAAGATCTCCCTTCTCTCCCTTCAACTCTAACACTGCCCTCCCCCCCTCCCCTCCTCCCGACACACTGAGAATAAAAGGAAAACAAAACTCCCATTACAAACATGTATAGCCAAGCAAAATAAATTTCCATGTTGGTGATATAAAAAAAATTACATCTTTAGCACTCTGAGTCCTTCATTTCTCTGTCAGGAGGTGGGTAGCATGTTTAATCATCAGTCCTCTGGAATAGTGGCTGGCCCTTATGCTGATAGGAGTTCCTAAATCATTTGATTTGACCATATTGTTGCCACTGTATAAACTAGTCTTTTGGTTCTATTTATTTCACTCTGCATCTATTCACACAAGTTTTCTTTGGTTTCTCTAAAATTGCTTCTTTTGTTATTTTGTATAGCCCAATAGTCATTTCTCATATTTATATAACATAACCTGTTTAGTCATTCCCCAGTTTATGGGCACCCCATCAGATTCCCATTCTTTGCCACCTCAAACAGGGCTCATTTTTTCTGCACAACCTTAATTGGAGTTTGCTTGTTTAGGACTCCTGAGTTACTGAGTATGACACATATGAAGATCCAAAAATGGAGATTTAGACCGTGAAGTCAAGAAAGTAGGAGGAGAATCAAGAGAGAATAGAATCATGTCAAACTAGAGAAGAGAGGTTATCTAAGAGGAAAGAGTAATCAACAGTGTCTCTCCCTCCAACCCTCCCTTCTCCCCTTTCCCTCCTATTTCCATGTTGAGTGAAATGTATTTGTGCACTCAGCTGTATATGTGTATGAATATTTTTCCCTACTTTGACCGGTTCAGATGAGAACAAAGTTCATCAGCTGCTCCCTCCATCTCCTTCTCCTTGTTTGCATATATATCTATTTGCACACATTGATTATATGAGATAATTTCCCCTAATGTTCCTTTCCTTTTCCTCCTAGTATATTCCTCTTCCCCTTTTCCCCTTCTCCTCTTAAGATAATCAAGACATAACAGAACCACTCCCAAGCCTTGTCTAATTAGATGCCCTCTATGACCCCTGATGATACTAGAGTGCAGAGAAAACACATGTATCATTTCCCCATATTAGAATGTGAACAATGTACCCTTGATTAATCCTTTATCGTTGTTCATTTGCATTTACCTTTTCATGTTTCTTTTAACTCCTGTGTTTAAACTTCAAAGTTTCTATGCAGCTCTGGTCTTTTCATAAAGGACTTGGAAGTCCTCTATTTCATTAAAGATTTTTCCCCCCATAGGATTAGACTCAGTTTTGTGGATAAGTTATTCTTGATTGTAAACCCATGTCCTCAGCCTTCTAGAATATAGTATTCTAAGCTCTCTTCTCTTTCACAATGGTAGCTGTTAAATGGTGTGTGATACTGACTATGGTTCCTTGGCACTTGAAGTAGTTCTTTCTGGATACTTGAAATATTTTTTCTTTGACCTGGGAGCTCTGGATTTTGGTTATAATCTTCCTGGGAATTTACATTTTGCATTTTTTTTCAGACTTGTAGAATCTATCAATTTCTACTTTTCACTCTAGTTCTAAGACATCTAGATAGTTTTCTTTTAAGACTTCTCAAAATATGATACCTAGGCTCTATTCTTTTTTTTTCTTGGTTGTGGCTTTCAGGTAGTCCAATAATTCTTAAGATTTTTCTCTTCAATCTGCTTTCCATGTCAGATGTTCTTGCTATGAAACACCTTATATTTTCTTCTATTTTTTCAACCTTTTGACTTCATTTCAGTATTTCTTATTTTCTCATGTTGTCATTGGATTCTGTTTGGTCCATTCTAGTTTTCAGGGACCTTGTGGCTTAGGCAAAGTTTTGTGCCAAACTGTAAATTCTCTTTACAATTCTCTCTTCCATAGCTTGCTTTCTTTAAAAAATTTTTTTTCCACTAAGTGCTTTCATTTCATTTATAAAAACTTTAAAAAATTCTTGCTTCATTTCTTCTAGGAATTCTAGTTGAATTCATGCCCAAGCTATGTTTTTCTCTGGGGCTTTGCTTGTAGATGTTTTGGAGTAATTATCTTCTGAATTTGTGTCTTGAGTGCCCCTGTTACCTTAATAGCTTTTTTTTTTAATGTTGGAATTCTTTTTGTGTTTACTCATTCATCCAGTCTACTTCTTGATATCAGACTTACTGTTAAGTCCAGGCTGTGTATACTTCTGGAGAGAAAGTCTGGGTTAGTCCCAATGCTGCTCTCTTGGGGGTATTGAGCCCTGTGTTATTCCAGACTGGGAAGCTACAAGCTTTCAATTTCCCAAAGTGACCCAATCTGGGGCAAAAGTTTGATTGCTCCTCCTCCACCACCCTTCAACCCCGGTCTGGGCTCTGCAAATTCTTGGTCTGAGTTTGGATCCAAGCAACAATAGACTGCTGTTGGATTCAGCCCCTACCAGCCAGCTGCTTAGCTCCATTCAATCAGAGTGATAGAACTGTAGGCTCCCTTTTGGTCTAGGATTCCTGGTCTGGTTATTTCCCTTCAGGCTTCAAACTGGGCTAAAAGCTGAAACTGAGACCCTGCTTTGCTCCTGGGGTGCAAGCCCTGCCATAGCTACTCGCTTCTGAATTTGCTTTTAGCTGAGTTCACAGCTTAGTAGCCTACTCCCTACTCCCACCCTGAGGTACAAGTACCTTCTTCTATCTGTGCCCTGGATCTGGGTAGTAAATGGCAAAACAGCAAGTTGGCATTTATTTCTGCACCCTGCATGAGGGCAAGGTGGACCGTTATGGGTCTGGGACCTCTTGTTGCCCTAATCCAAAGTATTTTCCTCATGCTGGAGTGCTCCATATGAGGCATTCTCCTGGTCAGATCTTGTCCCCAATGTCCACGAATCTTCGTGCCTCTCTCCTTAAGCTAATATGACTGGAAAAATGAGTCACTGTTACTTTTTCTTGGATTTCCTCATCAAGATTTGGTCTGGTCCATTTTCTAGATCCATCTGAAGGAGTTTTTTGTGTGTCTTTTTAAAATTTTTATATTTTTCTTTTCAGAGGCAATTGGGGTTAAGTGACTTGCCCAAAGTCCCATGGCTAGTAATTGTGTCAAGTGTCTGAGGCTGGATTTGAATTGAGGTCCTCCTGACTCCAGGGTTGGTGCTCTATTCATTGCACCACCTAGGCACCCTTGAAGGAGTTTTAAGGAAGAGTTCATTATACTTCTTCTTTTTACTCTGCCATCTTGGTACTGCAGAGACTGAGGATTCCAGTCATTGAGGATGGAGGGCATTTCAGGTAGGGAGTGGAGGGGTGGGGCAGCCAGTGCAAAGGCATGAAGACAGAAAATTGAATGTTGTCAGTAAGAAGGCAAGTTTGATTGTACTGTAGGGGGGTTTTGTAGGAGAATAATGAAACCATAAAGGTAGGGATAGGCCAAGTTGTGAAGAGTTTTAAATGCTAAATTGAACAGTTTCCATTTGAACTTGGGGGTAATAGGGAGCCACCAGAGTTTTTTAAGGAGACTAACATGGTGAGACCTGTACTTTAGGTAATATTTATAAATCTATAGACTTTTGCAGTGACAATGCTTTACTTGCATTACCTCATTTATTCCTTTTACAAAACTGTGAAATAGGTAATAATAAGAATAACAGCTTATATTTATAGAGACATTACAGGCATTATTCTCCTTTCCAGAAAGAGAATGTGAGATTCAGAGATTATAAGTGAGGTTTCTCGACCTTGTAGATGATGGACAGAACTCAAACTCAAATCTTCTTGCTTCCAAACATAGCACTTTTTACTATACTATCCTGTTCTCCTAAGTGTCCCATCTCAATGTATTCCTTGTAAACCTTCTACACTCCATAAAGTGTTCTCAGGTTTGGTGGTTGGTGACTTATTTGCTAAAAGTCTCATAGTTGTCTTTGTTTTCAAAGTGAAACCAAAATCAACCGATTGATTGGTCTCAGTTTAACAAAAAGCAACACTTTGATAGAAATGACTTTTACAAAGGATTTCAACTCCCTGTAAATTTAGACATAACTGTTACAAAATAGAATGACCAATATGCCTGTTCTGATATACCACAATGAGAATAAATTATCATTGTCTGATATTTCACCGGTGGTAGGTACGAAGAGGTCTGTGTTGTCAGGATTAGGAGGAAGAAAATTACCAGCTAGTTTTACTTAAAATACACACTCAGATGGGGAAAAAAAATAACACCATTCTTACACATCCTGGCATTACCTGGGGAAATGTCAGCTACAGCTTTAAATGCCTTTCCTAGGGAATCAAAGAATGCCAGAGGCTCTTCTCTACAGATGGACAATAGGCCAATGTCCACATTCGTTGGCTCCTTAGAGAACTACTTTTATTTTCCTAATATGGATAATTTGGGATTATCCAACCAAGAAAGAAATTTCAAAGGATTTATCATTTAACACTTCAGTGGAGTTACTAATAGGAATTATGCTGAAGTGGGTCTTGCCAGGCTACACTTTCAGACTGGCAAGAGATGCCCAAACCAGCAAAAATTTTTAATACAGTAGGCATCCTGCATTATTCCCAGTTCATGTAGCCTCATATACTAAGAAGAGAGGATATAAGTCACAAACCCGGATTTATTTTTTTTTTAAGCAATCAGGGTTAAGTAACTTGATCAAGGTTACACAGCCAGTTGTTTCTGGGTGTGGTGCTGAGTATCTGAGCACGGGATTTGATCCAGGTCATCCCAACACTGGAGCCGGTGCTCTTACTCGCTGAGCCACCTGACTGCCCCTAAGCAATTGGGGTTAAGTAACTTACTCAAGGTTATAGGGCCAGGTGTTTTTGGGGGTGCTAAGTGTCTGAGCCCGGGATTCGATCTCCAGGTCATCCTGACACTGGAGCCAGTGCTCTTACTCGCTGTGCTACCTGGCCGCCCCTCGCTGTACTACCTGGCTGCCCCACAAACCCGGATTTCTTGATGCTATTAATAATGATTTAATTAATCATTAGTAAAATGGGTAGATTGTAATACAGCCAACATTTATTTAGTAGCTATTACTTTGTGAGTAGACTTTTCTTTCTATCACAAGGATTTAAATCCTCATATAAATACATATAAAAATATTTTCCTTCTTCCAACTTGATATTGTTTGTTGTCTGGTCACTTTTTGGTCATGTTCAACTCTTCATGACCCCATTTTGGGGTTTTCTTGACAAAGATACTAGAGTGGTTGGCCATTTCCTTCTCTAGCTCATTTTACAGATGAGGAAACTAAGGCAAACAGGGTTAAGTGACTTGCCCAGGGTCATAAAGCTAAGGCTGGATTTGAACTCAGGTCTTCCTGACTCCCACCTCAGTGCTTTCTCCATGGAGTCACCTAGATGCTTCCTCTGCTGGCATGTTTCCCCATGCTAAATTCCCCTATTGGGAAAGACCATTTGAGTACCAAGACAGGCCCTTGTTGAATACTAAGCAAGCAGTAATCTTTGGTAAACTTTGTGACATGCTCCTTATTGAATTTGCGTTTGTTGTTCAGTCTTTGTGTCCAACTCTCCCTAACCTCATTTGGGATTTTCTTGGTAAGACATCGGAGTAGTTTGCCATTCCCTTCTCCAGCTTATTTTATAAGTGGGAAAACTGAAGCAAAGAGGGTAAAGCGACATGTCCAGGGTCATACAACTAGTATTTGAGGCCAGTTTTGAACTCTAGGCCCTGCACCACCCAGCTGCCTTTTTAAAATCCACATAGGTTTGTATTTGGAGAAAACTGTGATTTTCCACTATATATGATCTTGACACACTGACTATTGAAGATTCTTTCCTGTAAGGTGCAAGTGAGTGGACAATACTTACGGCTTTCCTGACGACTGTTCTGGATCGGGGACATAGACAATATGTTCATAGCACCCAGGCTGATTTGTCAAGGATGGAAAAATTTTCAAATGGGGAGAGCAAAGTGAGAGCCTAGTACATGCTCAAAGTGCCTTGACACTATCTCTGTGCGGAAAGGCCAGTGTACCTGTCAGTGGGTGAGCAAGGATGTTATGGAATGGGAGTACTTTAGTGAAACCATCCAAAATGTATTGACATTCTGTAAAAGGTTTGGCTTGGTTAATTAGGTGGTGGAAGAGAGAGAGTGCAGAGTCATTTAAAAGGCCTGGATCAGCCTTGCCCTAGTCTCCTCCTTCTGGGGACTTTGACCTGTGAGTGCTACACTGCCCAGTGGGGGACTTTAGTGAAACAGGCCTCCCTCACTTTGAGAGTTATCCAGAATTCACAGAAGACACATCCAGGGAATCTTCTGGTTGAAACTAACCTGGCTTATGTTAACTAGCTATATGCAGCAAAATACTTTGGACAAAGAGAAGGCTATATTCATCTGTGATAGTAGCATCAAATGATTGTTAATCTAGGTTCTTTCTACATCTGCTAGAAGACTCAGTTTTCAGGTCAGGAAGTTTTGGTCTGGCAAGTACCGCCTATCTCAACCGCCTCCAATCTCAGTAGAACCAAACTAACTTTTTCTCCTGACTCTTTTGGTCCTTGAGTAAAGATGGGAAGCAAAGGGGAAAAAAAGGAATTGATCATTAGCTGCAAATCTATCAATAATGTAGAAATAATTGATCAGGCATTAAAAATCAAAATACCTTATGAACTGTTTAATAATTTTCTTCCAAAAATATTTAAAAGTACTTCATGCATACAGAGAAATGAGAATGTTGATCATGTTTTCTCCCTGAAATTGACTATATGAATAACTTTTAGATATCTATGCCTCTTCATGGAGCATAATCTAGTGAAAAGGGAATTATGAAGACCTGGTTTTGAGTCTTTACTTAGACACTTCCTAGCTGTATGACCCTGGGCAAAGGATTCATCATCTATAAACCATAATTTTCTCATCTGCAAAATGTGGATTGTAAAATTTATAAGACAAGAGTTGTTGTGAATAATATGTGTTGGAAACTTTAAAGCACTACATATTGTTTACTATTTGTATTATTATTTTGAACTACTGGTATTTCAACAGGAACTCCCTGCCTCCATGACCCAACCAGTAGATTAATGGCCTTTAAAAGAAATGTAGCCACCAAGGGGCAGTGGGAAAATATAGTATGGTTCTCAGTCAAACAAATGTACTTCTTGGTTCAAATGAAGTCTATCTCTTAGCTAAAAGGAATTTAGATAATATTAGTAGATATCAGGGACAGTCATCTTATAAACCTGGGCAGGTGGTTTGAGCTTATAACTGTGATCCCTTGACTGATTGAAGGGGATTAAAGTAGCCCTACAAAGTTAGAACTAGAAGTTTCCAGTAAGAAGAAATTAATGAACAAAGCCTTGAAGTCATTATGATATAAGCCCAGCTCCCAAGGCCTATCTTAAGTACTACTTCTTCCCAGTTGCCTTCCTAGGCTACATCAACACTCATTGCTTAGAAAGCACAATTTTTCATAGCACTTATAATAACACCTAATATTTATATAGCACTCAAAAGTCAGCAAGGCACATTATAGTATCTCGGTTGATTGTCACAGCAACCTTGAGAGGTATATATTATATGATTATCCCCATTTCACAGATGGCCTGAGGCAGAGAAAGATGAGGTGACTTGCCCAGGGTCACACTTCTCCTAATTCTCTGAGGTGGAATTTTGTGCCTTCTGACCCAATGTTTTACTCACTGTGACACTTACATGTTACCTTGTTCAATTTTATTTTCCATTGCGGCTTCTTAGTTAATTAGTAAACTGCCTGAGGACAACGACCACATCTTATAATTTTTTTTATCTCAGTTCGACTGTTTATCAGCCATATAACAATGGGCAAGTTCATCCCTAAGTCTTAGTTTTTTTCACCTGTAAAATGGGAAAAAGAATAATAATAGCATTTCTGTAGTACCTTAAGTTTTTCAAAGGACTTTACATTCAATCCTCTCAACAAACCTGTGAGATGGGTGTCATTAGTATCTTTTATTTTACAGAAGAGGAAACTGAGTCACAGAGATGTGGAAAGTACTTGCTGAGAGACACATGGCTAGTGTCTGATGTAGGTCTCAAATTCAGGTCTTCCTGATTGCGTGCTATGTCTATTGTACCACACAGCTGCCATACACACCTCTCAGAGGTTTTAGGAACACACATTATAAACTACAAAGTGCTTTATAACTGTGAGCTGTTATTATGGATAACAAGATTTTTTTGTTCCTAACAGAACCTTGCACAGTAGGATATAAGGAAGTACAGAGAAAACACTCTTGGCCAATTAAGGTGTGGTTTTTCTCATCCTTTCTTATTTCAATGACAAGAATCAAGAGTTACCCATTTCCTAGGAATATAACTTTATTTTACAGTGAATAGTGCAGCTAAAAGTACAATATAGGACAACAGGAAGACTCCCTATTTAATAGCTGCTTCTAAATCAGCACATTTTCCTTATAATCGTACATTTCTTTTTGTTGCTGTTCAGTTTTGTCCAACTCTTCATGACCTCATGTAACATAACACACCAGGCTCTTCTATCCTCCACTATCTCTCAAAGTCTGTCCAAGCTCATGTTCGTTGCTTCTATGACACTATCTATTCATCCCATCCCCCCCGCCCCTTTTCCTTTTGCCTTCAATCTTTCCCACATCAGGGTTTTTTTTTTTCCTAATGAGTCCCATCTCCTCATTATGTGGCCAAAGTATTTAAGCTTCAGCTTCATCATTTGACCTTACAGTGAATAGTCTGAATTAATTTCTTTAGGTACTGACTGATTTCCTCTCCTTCCTATACAAGGGACTTTCAAAAGTCTTCTCTGGTACCACAATTTGAAAGCATTGATTCTATGGCACCCAGCTTCCCTTATAGTCTAACTCTCACAACCATACATTGCTACTGGAAAAACCATAGATTTGACTATACAGACTTTTGTGGACAAGGTGATGTCTCTGCTTTTTAGTATACTGTCTAGGTTTGCCATAGCCTTCCTTCCAAGGAGCAGGTATCTTTTAATTTCGTGGCTGAAGTTGCCATCTGCAGTGATCTTTGAGCCCAAGAATATAAACTCTGACACTGCTTCCATTTCTTCTACTTTTATTTGCCAGAAAGTAGTGGGACCACTTACCAAACTAGTAAGTGTCTGGGGTTGGATTTGAACTCTTGAATATCAATCTTCTGGACTCCAGACTCAGTGCTCTATCCACTCTGCCACCTAGCTGCCCTGGTACATTTCTAATATGATTTTACACTAATTAAAACTTAATCTATAAAAGTATAAACTCCCTGAGGGGAGAAACTGTCATTTTCATCTGTATGTCTTATACATGGCACAATCCAGAGCCCATGTGAGCACTTTTGAAATTCAATATTTATTAAAACCATCCTTTACTCTCTGATCCATACACTAAACAAAAGCCAACGATGCAAAATGAATACAAACATTAACCTTTGGCAGCTATATACAGTAGTCTTGTTTCATGGTGCAAAAGCCACTTAGCTTTAATTCAGTTAGTTCTTTTTATTCTTCCAATTCAAATTCTTCAATTCAACAAATGTTTACTGTGTCCACTGTGTTGGGCACTGTGCAAGATACTGAGGAACCAAAGATAAAATAAAACAAAGCAAAGCAAAACAAAACAAAAATTAGTCCCTGTTCTAAAGATGCTTACATTATACAACAAGGGAATAGGACATGACTATAAATAACTGTAGGTCAGAATGAGATGGTGCAGCAAAGAGGGAAGATCTGGGGGACTGCTGCTGGTGGAGGGGAATCTCCCAGATAGAGAACTTTGCATATTGCCAAATTTTTTTATATGGTCATAGTTTTTGTTGGTTCCCCCCCCTTCTTCCTCTTTTTCTTTCTCAAAAGATTCTTCATTATATGGAATGGCTCTCTGGGAGATGTGAGAGGGATACAAGGAGAAATTTAGGCAATGTAAAATAAGAAAATATTAATAATGATTTATTTTTTAAAAAGAAGGGATTTGGGAAGGAGCTACTAGGAATATGCTCCAAGGAGGAGAAGGACAGAAAGAAAAGTCCCATAAATACCAACATTTTTACTGCAATATTTTAGTGGTGGCAAAGAAACAAACCTTCTCTCCTCTGACTCTGCCACCACTCCAGGGCAGGCCCTCAGTTCTTCACACCTCTGTTACTCAGTAGTAATAGCCTGCTGGTGGGTCTGCCTGCCTCAAATCCATCCTCCAGTTTGCCACTAAAGTGATTTTCCTAAAATGTAGGTCTGATCGAGTCACCTCCCCTGCTCAGTAAACTCCAGTGGCTTCCTAGTGCCTCAAGGAGCCAATACAAACTGTGCTCTGACATTCAAGGCCTTCATAAGGTATCTCCCTCTTCCCTCTCCAGTCTCTTAACACCTTACTCCCTAAAACTTAACTCTTTACCCCGTGGTTGTTCCACAAACAAGATACTTCATCTCTCTGGCTCTAGGCATTTGCTGTGGTTGTCCCCCACACCTGCAATGATCTCCCTTTTTTACTCAAACTACTGACCTCCCCAGTTTTCTTTAAGTCTCAACTAAAATCCCATCTCCTAAAGGAAGCCTTCCCAGACCCCTCTTACTTCCAGTGCGTTCCCTTTGTTAATTATTTCTTATTTGTCCAGTAAGTAGCTTTCTTTGTACATATTTGTTTGCATGTTTTTTTCCCCCCCCCCCCCCCCATTAAAATATAAACTCTTTGAGGGCAGGAACTATCTTTTGCTTCTTTTTTGTACCCCCAGAGTTTACCACTGTGCCTGGCTCAGGGGAGGTGCTTAATAAATGTTTACTGAATTGCACTGAAAACAAAGTCCATGTAGGGGAATCACTAAATGTAAGGCAGAAAGTATTTATTAAATGTCTACTCAGGGCCACTCACAATGCTTAGCGTGAATAAACAAATATAAGCAAGGAAGCAAGAAAATACTTGCCCTCAAGGAGTTTGTATTTTAATGGAGGAACTCAGCATACAAGAGAGAACTGAAAAGGTAGAAGACCCTTAGGAGAAGATGGATGAAGACAAAGATTCCCAAGGTCAGCAAGTTTGGAAGGTCCCAAGAACAGTTGAAAAGGGAATGAAGATTGGTTGGTCTGGGCCCTTCCCCAAAACTGAGGTGAAACAAACTATATTACATGGATACAATGGAATATTACCATGTTGTAAAAATATATATGAAGAATTCAGAGAAGTATGGGAAGACTGATGTGATCTGATTCAGTCAAGTAAACAGAACCAGGAAACAACATAGACGTTCATTACAATAATACAAATGCAAAGACTACATAAAATTATCTGAATGAAATGAAAGAATACATAAAATTATGACCAAGGAGCTTGGCTCTGGAGAATAGTTAAGTAAATGCACATGTTTCCATCTTTGCTTGCAAGAAGTGAAGGTCTATGGATGCAGAATATCGCATACAGAGTAATACTGCTATCACTAGCATTGGCTGGTTTTGCTGAATTCCTTTTTTGATTCTTTGTTATAAGAGGTAGCTTGCTAGGTAGGGAATGGAAGAAGAATATGCTCAGAAAAAAATGATGTAAAATGTATCAATAATATTTTTAAAAGATTTGAGGAAGGACTATTACTATCTAGGACAGCAGGAAAAGTTTCATGGAGGGGATGGTACTGAGTTGATATGAAGTCAGAAAAGGACTTCAGCAGATAGACTGGAGGATAAAATGCTTTTCAGTTGCAGACACCATAAACATAGAGCCAGAAGGGGCCTTTTTCTAAATTTTCCATTTTGCAAGTGATTAAATTAAAGCCTAGAGTGGTTGTGACTTACCTAAGATCATCTGAGTAATATGAATTTTTAAAATTTATTTTTTTCAATTAATGGAAATCTACCTTCTCTCCCTTCTACTATCTCATTCCTACAAAGTAAAAGAAAAACAAAAACCTTGTAACAAATATGCATAGTCATATAATTACTGATAGGTAGCCTAGTTTATGTAGCCAGAAACTGATAGAGAGAAGAGGCTGGCAGTTCCAGACAAGTCAAACCATCATGAACATCACCTCCCCTCAGGTCCTGATGGAGACAGTCTAGGACCCTGAGCCCAAGAGTCTTGGGAATAGCCACTCCCTCCAAATCATAAGAAATGCTTCCAGCCCAGCCATCACATTCACAGAAGGCACTACAGAAGGGGACCATTTTCCTTATCACCACCAGCAACAATTGCTGACCAACTGACAAAATAGCCAGATAAGCACAGAAGTCTTGGAATTGGCACTGTCCTCCCAGAACACTGGTCCTGCTTTTAGCCAGCCTTCACAGCCATCACCCAGAGAAGCAAGTCCTGTGAAGAAGGGGCCAGACATCCCTAACAACTGTTACACACTGTGGGCAGATCAGCCTTACTGAAGCACCAAAGGCACCTTGAGGGAGAGATAGCATGTTCCAGGCAAGTCAAACCACCACCACCACCTGAACTACCATCTTCCTTCAGACCAGGTTGGAGATAGCTTAGGATCCCGAACACAGAAGTCTTAGGAAAGGCAAAACTCCCAGTACATTCAGGTACTATCCTGGGAAGAAACCCTTGTGGAGACACAGCCTGGTAATAACTCCTGTGGGTGCTACTGAAGATTCCAAAGAAAATTCTTGTGACCAGAGTCCTTGGTACTGTCAAATGGCCCAATATCAGAAACTGATCTCATTTGATCAGTGGAAGTGACATTCAAGAAGACACATTAAAATTACTTTGCTGCTCTACCTAAAGAACATGAAACCTTTCCATCTGACTTACACCTGAAGGTGTTCATGTAGGTTGTCTCCATATTACAATGTGAGTCCTTTAGAGCAAGGCTGTCTTTTTCTATTTGTATCTCTAGCACTGAGCACACAGAGCTCAAGTGCTTAATAAATGTTTCCTTCATTTATTCATTAAGAGTCAATGGAGGGGCGGCCAGGTGGCTCAGCGAGTAAGAGCACCGGCTCCAGTGTCAGGATGACCTGGATCAAATCTGGGCTCAGATACTCAGCGCCACACCCAGAAATAACTGGCCATGTAACTTTGAGCAAGTTACTTAACCCCGATTGCTTTAAAAAAAAAGTCAATGGAAAAAAATCATCCTGTTGATCATTAAACATACAAGTGCACACATGTACATAACACACACATATTCCATGCATGTGTGTATGTGTGTACACACATACATTCTCAATCTTTACCCTGAGTTCATCACCTCTCTTTCAGAAGGTGGGTATTGTGTTTTGAAAAGATTCTTCTAGAATTATAGTTGGTTATTGTGTTGATCAGAGTTGTTAAATCTTTCAGTTATTTATCTTTATAATGTTGTTGATATTATATAAATTGTGCTGTTGTTCTGCTCCCTTCATCCTGCCTCAGTCCATCCAAGATGCCCTAAGTTTCTCTGAAGCCATCTTCATCATTTCTTACAGCACAATAGGATTGCATTGCATGGCTTTGTTCAGGCATTCCCCAACTGATGGGTAACTTCTAGGTTTCTACTCCTTTGTTCCCACATAAGAATAGCTATAAATACATGGGTCTTTCCTCTTTCTTTGAACTCTTTTGGGGGATATACCTAGTAGCGGTATTGCTGGGTCAAAGTGTATGCACAGTTGAATAGCTTTTGGGGCAGCATTCCAAATTGCTCCCATGGATTAATCTGAATGTTTTCCCACAGTCCTCCAGCATTTGTTATTTTTCTTTTTTTTGTTAATTTCATCAATTTAATGACTATGAGATGGAACTTCAGAGATATTTTAAGTTGTATTTCTCTGATTAGTAGTGCTATGGAACATTTTTTTTTTCAAAACTACCTATTCATATATTTTGGTCATTTATCAATTGAGGAATAGCTTTGATAGTAATATGAATCTCAATGCAAGTCTTTTAGCTACAATCCCAGAACTCTTTTCTACTCCACTATGTGGCTCTCTCATTCAAATGAAGAGAGGAGGGGAAGAGTATAAAATGGTTAACAGTTAAATTTGGTTGAAATGTATTATGTATGAAGGGGAGTAATAGAAATAAGGCTGTAATGGTAAGATGATACAAGACCCTAGAAAGCTTTGAATGCTAAGTCTTCTAAGTCCTTGGCAAGAAATAGAAGACCTTAGGGACCCTGGAGGACCCAGGAACAATCCAAGACTATAAAGCACAGTTGCCAAAATGCATCAGTAGAGGTCATTTCTATAGTAGGAGGTCCTTACACCAATGAAATCATGTATTCCATAAAAAATATAAAAGGGAGAGGGAAAGGACCTAGATTTGGCTGAGTTTAACTCAGCAGGCCCAGAGGAACTTCATTCCAAAGTCCTAAAAGAACTGACCATTGTAATTATTTACCCATTGTCAGAGAATGTTATCCAGATTTCAAAGAGGGGAAGAGAGTGGAGTCAGCAAACTCTGAGGCCATTGAGACTGACTTTGAGTGGTGGCAAAATTCGAGAATGTATTATCCCAGGGATGCTGAGTGGAAATCTAAAAAAGGAAACAGTGAACAAAACAAGTCAGAATGGCATCATCCTCAAGGTCAGATTGGACTAAGCTCGTTTCCTCTTTTTAAAAAAAATTTTAAATTCTTGTATAGGTGTATAAGGATGGTAGACCAAAGGAATTTATGTGTGTTTGTGTGTCTGCATGTGTATGTATGTATACATGTATGTATATGTAGTATACACACAAAGATAGACATATATATATATATATAGATGTATTTTACCTAGATTTTAGCAAACCATTTAATAAGGTCCCTCATATTATCCATGAGGACAAGACAGAGAGTGAGCTAGACAAAAGGACACCTAAGTTGGATTTGGCCCTGGTTGAATGGCAGTACACAAAGATTGCTGAAATTAGGCTTTAAAAACACCCAAGAATGAGGTTTTTAATACTAGGCATTGGGAGAAACAAAGACAACAATGGTAGACATCATAAAATAACCATAATTTATTATCTTTCCCTAGGCAGCTAGGTGGCGCCATAGTGCACAGAGTGCTGGCCCCAGAGTCTGGAAGACTCTTCCTGAGTTCAAATCTGGCCTCAGACACTTACTAGTTGTGTGACCCTAGGCAAGTCACTTAACCCTGTCTGCCTCAGTTTCCTCATCTGTAAAATGAGTTGGAGAAGGAAATGGCAAACCACTCCAGTGTCTTTGCTGAGGAAACCCCAAATGAAGTCAGGAAGAGTCAGACACGACTGAAATGACTGAATACCAACATACCCACCCCTCTTTTGGACTTACTTAGTTCTGTTGAGAATGCCACTATCCCTCCAAGCTCCCAGGTTCACAGCCTGTGTGTGCTGCTCATCTTCCTTCACCCAACCTATTCAATCGGTTGATAAGTATTGTCAATTCTACCTCCACAACATCTCTCACACCTGTTCCCATCCCTCCACTTATATTGCCATTACCTAAGTTCTGGTCCTTATGTCTTCTCCCCTGAATTACTGCTGTAGCCTCCTGACTGGTAGGAGGCATCAAGCCTCCCCCTCTCCTCCTCGCCATATTTCTTCTCCACACTGCTACCAAGTGATATTCCTAAAGCATAAATTGGACATGTAACTCCCTTACTTAAACTCCAGTGGCTTCCTATGACCCTTAGGATCAAATACAAATCCCCTTGTTTGCTACATTTCCAGGCTTGTTGTACATTCTTCTTCATGCACTCAACGCTCCAGTCAAACTAGGTTTCTTGTACTTTACATGAGGTATTCCACGTCCCACATCTTTTTTTGCATAGTCTGTCTCCAATGCTTGGAATGCCATAATTCTTCACCTCCAGCTCTTAGAACCCTTACCTTCCTTCAAATCTTAGTTTACTAGGTGAAGGAATTCAGGAACTAGAAGGGGGAAGCATAGTGGAGAGCATTTGGATAAAGTTCAATGGAGAGAGAAACAAGTGATTTTGTCTTTGGTTTATGCTATAGACTATCTTCTGTCTCAGTTCTTACCTAGCCCTTGGTCATTGAATGGGTGTTGCTTCAGACAAATTGAGGACTGGGAAACGATCTTAATTTAGAAAGGCCAAGGTCATCTACTGCATCCCAGGGTCACTGATAGTCATCCTAACTTTTGTCTTGCCATTAGATCTTGATGGTTTAGAGCACAGAGTGAGATTGATGACTGTGCAGCTCTGCTAACTGAAATCCAATGCATGAGCAAGTCAAGACATCACCCTCTGAAGTCATTCATCTTCTTCAAAAAGGAAAGGCCACCACCACCACCAACAAGCCATGACATTACAGGAGGCTTTTCCTGATCACCACAGCTACTAATGCCTCCACTTCAAATTAACTTTCATTTGCTTCATATGCAGCTGGTCTCTATTTATTGTGTGTGTGGTATCCAACCTGATAGAATGTAATCTTCTGGAGAACAAGGACTACTTCATTCTTCTCTTAGCATAGCATGTGTCACACAGTAGGTTGATGATTTGTCGATTGACAAACTAGAACTTTTAATACTTTCTAGCTGTATGACTCTGGGCAAGTCCCTTAACAACTCTGAGTCTGTTTCCTTCTCTGTAGTAAGAGCCACATTACCTGCTTCTCTTTGTGCCATGAAGCACAAATGAGATAATGTATATAAAGAGTTTTGCCAACTTTAATGTATTATATAAATGCCAGTTTAACTATTGTTATTGATGTTTGAATTAAATAAGATTAATTTTAAAGGAGATAAACGTAAAGTCCTACATCGTTTTAAAAAGAAATCAACTGGACAAGCATAAGAAAGGGCAGGGGGAGGCATGGTTAGACAACAGTCTGTATGAATTAGATCTGGGAGAAATATTTGAATATTTAACATAGATGTCTTATGAGCTACAAATTATAAATCACTCAGTCAAATCAAGAAGAATTTATTAAGTCCCTATGGGCTAGAGACATAAATACAAAGAAACAATCCATATTCTCAAAAAGCTTACATTCTAATGGAGAAGGCAACAAACTATAGAAGTATAATCAGAATCAAAATAAAGTTAATAAACACAAAAAAGTAAAATGCAAATTAGGGAAGAAAGACACGAACAATTTGGGAGGTCAGGAAAGGCTTCATGCAGAAGATGGTAGCTGAGCAGTATCTTAAAGGAAGAGCCGTATACTAGAAGATGGAAGGAAGGAAGGAATATGTTTAAGGCACCTGGGATGGCCACTGCAAAGGCAGAGAGATGAGAGATGGAGGGTCTTGTGGGAGGAATGGAAAGGCCAGGTTGTCATAAACAAAGAGTATGGAAGGAGGAGTGATGACCAAGGGGGGCGTATAGATAGGTTGGGGGCCAGATTGTAAAGGATGTTAAAAGCTAAACAAAGTATTTTATACTTTATCTGTGAGGGAATAGGGAACCAAAGGAGTTGTTTGAATTTGGACAAGATGTGGTCAAATCTGAGTTTAAGGAAAATCACTTTGGAAGTGGTATGTAGGATGGACTGGACTGGGGAAAGAGGGAGACCATTTAAGAGGCTTTTGCAGTAATCTAGGCAAGATGTGATGGGGTGAACTGAGGTGGTTGCTGTGTGTATAAAGAGAAGGGGTTAGATACAAGAGTTGTGACAAGAGAAACAGTAAAACTGGACAATTAATTGGGTAGGTGGGGTGAGGGCAGAAGTGTTTTGGAGTCAGCTTATAAGAGCTGATTTGTAATTTTCAGTGTGAGCACTTATGCTGTGGAAATCAGCAAACACAAGGAATCAAGGCTTGTGTACACTGTTTTGTTGATTTCTAGACTAAAAGTGATGGATAAAATGGTAATGATGCAGATTTAACTTTAAAATGCATTTTATGTACTTTTTTTGAGAGTTAATTATTAAACATTTACCAGCACACCCCTGGGGGAGAGAGGGAGAGACACACAGAGAGAGAGAGAGAGACAGAGAGAGACAGAGACAAAGAGACAGAGAGAGGGAGAGACAGAGAGACAGAGACAAAGAGACAGAAGGGGAGACAGAGGGGGAGAGAGAGAGAGAGAGAGAGAGAGAGAGAGAGAGAGAGAGAGAGAGAGAGAGAGAGAGAGAGAGAGAGAGATTAAGTCCAAGGAAATGCCAAGATTACAAACTAGAGAGACTGAAAGGAAGATGGCATCTTTGACAGGAAAGTTTGGAAAAGGGTAGGGTTTTGGTGGAAACATAATGAGCTCCATTTGGGAAATGATGAATTTACAATGTCTTTGGGACATCCAGGAGGAAATGTCCAATATGCGATTAGTGATATGGGACTGAAGTTCAGGAGAAAGAAAGACTTGGGCTGGATAAATATCTGTCATCTGCATCAAGATGATAATTGAACTCATGGTAACTGATTAGGTCATTGAAAGTGGAGAGAAAACTCAGAATAGAGCCTTGGGGTACACCCACAATTCGGGCATGTGACATAGTCATTACAGATGATTCAGTAAAGGAAATAGGAAAGGTGCAGCTGTAGAGAAGACAAAAATCAGGAGAGAAAAAGTGACTAGCAGTGTCAACAACAAATAAAAACAAATAAGACCTGAAGGTTTTATTAGACTGTAAACTCAATGAATCAACAATGACAGATGGCCAAGAATCTTTTTTTTTGGAGGGGGAAAGGTGGGACAATTGGGGATAAGTGATTTGCCCAAGGTCACACAGCTAATAAGTGTTGTGTCTGAGTCTGCATTTGACCTCAAGTCCTCCTGACTCCAGGGCCGGTGCTCTATTCACTGTGCCACCTAGCCACCCCAGTGGCCAAGAATCTTAATGTGACCTGAGGTTGCATAAAGAGAAGCATGTGTCTAGATAAAGAAGGATGGTAGTAGTTTTGCTATACTTTGCCCTGGTCAGATCACATATGGAGTACTATAGTTCATTCAGAATGTCACATTTTAAATAGGGACATTGATAAGCTAGTGTCCAAAGCAGGGCAAACACCATGGTAAAGGATCTCATATCATATTTGGGTATATGAAGGAACTGGGGATATTTAGCTTGAAGGAACAAAAAATATAGGGGGCACATGATAGCAATTATGGTATGTTGTAATAATATGGAAAAGTAGTTATCTATTTATCTTTAACCCTCATTTAAAAGAATCTGGATTCCAAATTTTCTCCCTCAATCCACCCCTCCTTTACTCATTGAGAAGGTGAGCAATATGATGTCAGTTGCACATAGGAAATCATTAGAAACATGGGAAAAGGGATTAGACTTGTCCTGCTAATCCCCAGGAGACTGCCATAATTTAGAAGCAATGGGAGAAGGTTGAAGAGACTTCAATGTATGTCAGATGTAAATCAAGTCTTCCCAAGATTAAGAGCTAACCAAAAGTAGACTGGGCTGTCTTAAGAGATGGAAAGTTTTCCTTCACTGGAGGTTTTTGATAAAGGCTGCATGACTATACCCTGGAGATGATGAAGAAGAGATCATGAAAAAGAGATGGGTTGGACTAGATAGTTTCTGTAGCCCCTTCTAATCCAGAGATTCTGAGTTTGAATTTTAGCCTAGACATAATAGGGAGCCATGTAAGGTTTTTGAGAGAGAGAGTACTGTGATCACGTGTGATAAGACCTGTTCATTAAGAAGATTAAAAGGCATTTGAAGGATGAATTGGAGAGATGAGAAGCAATTACACTCATGTAAGGTAAGAGATAAAGGACTTTATGTATGTATATTGTCTGAGGATCAACCTAGCAAAGTTTAGAGAGGCTCATCACCAACTGGGTACATTGGTTATGAATTTTTAGCTCACGGCCACTCTGAAAGACCAACTATTATTTCACTGCCCTTCTATGGGGAAGATGGTGCAAAAACGGATGGAATTATAAATCTTTTAAGAAACATACTTAAGTAAAAGCAACTACTTTGAAGTGAGGCAATCGAATAGTGCCATATTACTAAGGGGCCCTTTTAAAGCATTATGAAGACACTCATTTCCAAGTCCTACACTCCCGGAATGGTGGGAAAAGCACAGAGTAGTATAACTATGTTCCCTCAAAGCCTTTGGAAATGGAAAGTCCTCCAGCAAAAAACAAATTCTAACTTGCTAAAAAAAAAAAATTGGCCTAATTATAAGCCCCTTGAAGGCAAGAAGCATGAATTAATCACTGAAAATTCCTTCAGGGCTATGAATCCAATGAATGTTAACTGAAGATGATGATAAAATAAAAACTTAGAAAGAGAAAAGATGCATATCGTTCAGATATCACTTACTTGACCTCCTCAAATATATTTCCACTGTTCCATCCTTTCCATCAAGTTCACAGATCTTTTCAAAGGTTATTTGTAAAGGTAAAATATTACCCAAAATGAAGGGATAAAACATATCCCAAAGGGGCAACAATAGAAATGAGTCTCCAAGCCTTTCTGTCCTGTCTTTGATGGGAAAATGTCTTCTGCTTATGTGAGAAGCCCGAGTCATTACTAGATGCCAAATTTCTTGTTGTCTGATTTTCTGACTTCACGTTGAAAGTCCTTGGTTTATGATTCTTAGATTGGGGAACACTGGACGGGCGATTATTACCATTGCAAGAAGTCACTTAGCCCTATTGTTGGCTGACAGCATTTCTAGTATAAATCCTATTTGGAAGATTTAACATATTTTGGCCATTACATATTGCACTGGGCTGAAACTCTACAGCCAAGCTGACAACCTGCATATCAGTTTACTGACATCAAACTATTGAAATGCATTCAACTACTTGCTATTTCATGAAAGAGAAGGGAAGTAGGAAAAAGAGAGAGAAAGAGAGGAAGAAACAGAAGCAATGCCGGATGCCTAAGTGGATAAAGCTGCATCCAATCTTTTTTTTTAATCAGTTTTAAGAATATGAAGACTAAATTTTCAGCTCAGCTTTAAACAAAATGTGCTTTTAATAAGTTTGTTTTTTTCTCAAAGCAGTAATTGTACTATCATTTTTTTTCCAGGCATAGGTACAGGCAAAAGATA
Organism: Petaurus breviceps papuanus; assembly: GCF_028583685.1. NCBI lineage: Eukaryota > Metazoa > Chordata > Mammalia > Diprotodontia > Petauridae > Petaurus > Petaurus breviceps. The sequence continues at coordinate 351,602 of NW_027185771.1, forward strand.
CCTTAAAAGATACTTTCTTAAGCATGTGACCTTTGTAAGCAAGGTTTTAGGTGGGATGAGAAAGGTGGAATGCCATTCTCATTCTGGCTTTGGGGGATTCCAATTTTCCTGAAATTCCACATGAGTTAGAGACTGTTTTGGAATATGTTTCATAACTCTTTTTGTCCCAAACTAAGCTTGCTTCCTTTCCTAAATCTCTCTTGTGGGAGTGGCATCAACAATGATGGAAAAAAAGGAGGAGAGAAATAAAATAATTCAAGTTTCTTTTCTCCTCTCAATCACATGTCTTGACCTTAACCATGGGGCTTGATACAACCTACATGCAGCTAAGAGGCTATATGCAACTAAAAATGTCTAAGAAATAGCAAGCAGTGAGGATAATTGGCTACTTTTATGCTCATTGAAATGTAAAAAAAACCCCAAATAACAGTGTTTTAAGTAACCCTATACAAGGGGGTCACCCAAAATTAGCCACTTAGTTTCCTTAATTATGTGATATTATAGTAAACACGTGGGAATATGGATAGCTATTTTCTTTACCATTTCTAAACCAGTAACTAATATTTAACACTTATGAAAAAGCAAATTAATTTTAACTAATGAATCAAAAGTGTTTTTACACAGAATATTTATCATTTGCAAATTCACTTATGTTGCAAAATTCCATTCAAAGAAGTTGATCATACAAAAAGAAAGCATAAGGATAGGCTCCAAGAGGCTAGCTACAATCAGAAACTTTGATTTGCAATGACCTTAGGAAACATTTCTGCTATTCACACTCTACCTTCGCTAAGGTTAGGATAGGATAACATTCTTTTTTTTTTTTTAAGCAATCGGGGTTAAGCAACTTGCTCAAGGTTACATGGCCAGGTGTTTCTGGGTGGGTGCTAAGTGTCTGAGCCTGGGATTCGATCCCCAGGTCATCCCAACACTGGAGCCAGTGCTCTTACTCGCTGAGCCACCTGGCCACCCCTAAGCAATTGGGGTTAAGTAACTTGCTCAAGGTTACATGGCCAGGTGTTTCTGGGTGGGTGCTAAGTGTCTGAGCCTGGGATTCGATCTCCAGGTCTTCTCAACACTGGAGCCAGTGGTCTTACTCGCTGTGCTACCTGGCTGCCCCAGGATAACATTCTTAAAGTGAAAATCATGGGATTGTTCTGAGAGTCTGGGAAAGACAGAAGGTGGACAACAGCACCACTTTCATTGAATCATATAGATTCTATCTCCTTGTTTTCCTAGTTACCAACTTGCCCTCCAAGTTCAATCTTGTTGACATATCATCATTACCTTGTTCCCTAACTCAAGGTTTCATTCTTCATCCATTCATTCCTCTGTCATTAACTTTCTTTCCTCTCTATACAGAATAATCCGGTTAGATATCAAATGCATAGATGTGACTTCTAAGCCTAAGAATCCCCTTTGGAGCCCCAAGGACCCACCCTGCAGTTATAGTAATAGACTGCAAGGGTAGCTGCTCACCTACAAAGCATAAGACTTCATCAACATATAAGACCTATTTCAGACCTCTCCTTACTATAAAACACAGAGAATTTACTGATATCCTTCTAAATAAAGAAATTCCATCTGACTAGGAGTATATGACCTAGTGTATAGATCCCTTTCTTGTCCTCTACTTTTTCACTATTGCTTAACCTATGATTAGTTCAGTTTCCATTGATATCTCCATTAATCCCAATAAGGCAGGAAAGAACAGGTAAATATCTAATCAGTCAGTGTCTCAGAAGGTGACAGAGCATAGATTACAACGAGAAATAGACAGCTAGTAGTAGACTACAACTAGCTAAAGTAGACGTTCAAAAGAATAGATCTCCACAGTCAAAAGTCTTCGTGCATGCTCCAAAACCACCTGCATCAAAAGTAAAGCCCAGCTGAGGGGGTAGAAGTGGCACCTAATTGAATAAAGGCCATGGAAAATTGGGGACAGGAGGCCGCTGGATGTTATCCCATTCTACTCTATCTCCCCAACTCTCCAAGAGTTGGGCTGCTGCAACAGTGATCCCAGTCAGAGGAACTTTTCTATCTAAAGAAGAGGTACAGCTGTAGTGTCTCCTGAGAACGTCCTTGAGGTGGGAACACGAGGGGAAAACTCTTTCCCTGCTTCCATAGCTACATTTGCCAATCATCCATTCATTTTCATAAGTGAGTTAAATAGAAGCCTGGAATTATTGGTGGCTGTCATTTGCTGGAGTTCAAGGTTTAAATTCTAAAAATAGATATGCTGTTATCTGCTCAGTGCAACTATTGTTATTTTCATAGAAAATGGAAGCTGCAGAGGAATAAAAGGACAGGAAGAGAGGAATGACCACGCCTGCCCTTTGATTGCAACACAGGATAGCAGAAGTGGGATATGACTTGAGGTCAGGAAAAACAAGGGTTCCAAGGCCCAATTCTGGGTCTTGGCAATTTAAAATCTGCTAAAGGATTTTGCAAAGATCTTATATTTTCTATACAAAGAATGTTTAGCAGTAGCATGACCATGGACGTGCCACTTAATTTCTCTGAGTCTCAGTTCCCAGATTTGTAAAACAGAGATGACAACATGTATATGCACTACCTACTTCAGTGGGTTTCTATGACAACTCAAGTGAAATAATGTATATAATTCCCTTTGCAAACATAAAAGCACAAAATAAATTTCATTTATTATCTTTATTATCAGAAAGAAGTAGCAAAGAGGAATCATTCATGTTTTTAAATTTTTCACTACCAAGTTGACCAAGATCTGATTCTCATGAAGGTCCATCTGAGCTATGATATTTCTACATTGGTTATAGATGATCAAATCAATTTCAGTTGGTCTTGCTAAGTTTGCAAAGCCATTAAAGGACAACAGTAGTTCATGTTGCCTTATGAGTGAGTGATGTCTTGGCACGTATGCTAGATGTATTCTGCTGCACTTTTAACAGAATGTTTACTATCTCAATTAGAAACATTAGGAAATCAAGTTTTTCCTTGATTAAAATGGCTTTTGAGTTTAAAACTCATTCTAGGATTTCTTGCCTTTTCACTCTCTCTATTTGACCCTTCTCAGGTTTTTTAAAACAGCAGAGGACTATTTCAAGTTCTACCATGGTACTTTCTTCCTATGATAATAATCAGGCTCCATTGCTTGACCTTCTTTGACTTTATTTTTTTGTTTGTTTGTTTGCTTTGTTGTGTTTTGTTTTCTCCATGATATGTTTTAAGGGATCTTTAAGTGAATTGCATTTGAAGTGTTTTTGTAGGGTGCCTTCAAAGAACAATAAGAGGGGTGGGAAGGGTATTTGGGGAGAAAATGATTATAAAGAGGAGGGACTTAACACATGTTTAATTGAAATGGATTTAAAGTAATAATAATCACAGTCGCTGACATTAATATAGTTTTTTAAAGTTTGAAAAGTGTTTTAATATATATTATCATCTCACAATGACTCTGTGTGGCAGGCACTATAGCTATTATATTTCTACTTTAAAGATGGAGAAATTGAAGTTCAGAGAATTTGTATGTCTAGTCCATGCTCACACAAGTGGATAATAACGGTGGGACTCAAACCCCATTCTGGGTTTCTTCGGACTCCAAGTCCAGTCTTTCTCCTCTTTCATCACTGTTAATGCCATAGTTTCAGGGAAAGGATTGCCTCAATTATATTATATGAATGCAGTAGGGAAGTTACGATTAATTGGCAGACTTAACTCCAAATTTCTTGGCATTTGTAGACTAGAGTCAGACCTTTACCATCATCTGAATATAGATTTTCATATTTAGTTTCATGAGGGTTCTTTTTGGGGCCAGGTCTAGAAGTCTAATATTACAGTTTTTTCCACATTCACTTTCAGAGGCTATGGCCCTTGGCAGAGATAACGACAGGAAAAATATTTATAAGTCATAGACTTGTCATAAACTCCATCCAGCCAGAGGATTGGTAGTCACCTTCTTACTGCCAGTCCTCTATTCCTTATTAAAAAGACTTTAAAAAACTTCATTGTTAATCATTTCAAATCAACCAATTTCCCAGAACAACTAATTGAGCTCTCTGTGCCCAGTGGACAGCTGAAAGAACCTAACGTTGCCTCCTTCCCCTCCCCCCAACCCTCCTCCTTCCATGTGTATATGTAAAGATGACTATCCTTTCTGCAGCTTTCAGCCTGAAGGCTTCGTTATTCTATTGCCCATAATTCAATTTGCCCCTTCCTAAAAGATCTGGTTCTGGATCCACCTCTCCCCCGCCCCAATCCCTGCCAGAATCACCATGCAGACAAGCTCAGCTAATAATTTACGATTAATGTGACCAATTACTAACCCCCACCTCAAGACCCCTGCTATTTGGAATACTATCATCTGATTGGTTCACAGGGAGAAGGAAATAGCAACAAGGTTGGGAAGGGATGGAGAGAGAGAGGTAAAATAGCAATAAAAAGTAATTACATAAAAATGCTAAAGATATTACATCTGTTATTTTGCTTAGCCCACTGGGCTTGACAATTTCAGGTTTCTGCTATTGTCCATGCTCAGACAGACAAGAATAAGGGGAAAGGGAAAAGGATCCTTAAATGAGATTATTAAAGTAGTGCATGAGAAATAAGAATTGTTATTACACTGGAAAGGAAGAGAGAGACTCACTGAAATTTCTTTCTGCAGATTTGCCTTTGTGATCTGCAAGGTGCTGTTCTCCTGCTTACACTCCGTTACCCTGGCAACGGACTCCTGTAAAATAAAGATTATTAAAGCGCATATGATTATTTTGCTGCTGAGTGAATGAGACAAGCCGCTTCTGAAATTCCTTATCAGAGAAATTCAATTTTAGGCCAAATTGTGTTTTTGCCTCCTCCTGGTTTCCTCCTCCCTTCCCCCCTCCCCAATAAAACCATCACCTCCACAGTTGTACGTGATATTTTGTCACTAACTCTTTCCCACTCTTAGTTTTTCATTCTAGGTTTTATTTCCATGAAAGCATTTGCTTTTAAATTATTATTTTTTTATATAGCTCCAGCCTGTTTTCCTTATGATGCACATAACCTCCCATCTGCTTATGGATGGGAATCAGGAGGGGAAAAAAAGCAGTATACTCTTTGACTTTACCTTAAAGTCAAAGGAGAGAGATTGGGTCCTTATATAAAATATACATTTCACATATAAACTGAGTATATGAGGTTAAATAAAAAAAAAGAGTATAGAGAATTTAGACAAAGTGAATGGTGACATTCTTAAAAACTGGACATAGAGACTAATGATCATTATTCCTTTTCCTTCTAAGTTTCAGGCTCTGTATTTTCCATAGTGTGACTACCCTAAGGTGATCTAATAGAAAAATGCATGGTTTTATAGCCTATTGGAGAGCCAACAACTTACATCCTATCCAGTGCCTTTAGACCTTGATAATCAGCTGCTGAGAACAATACCAACCTCTTGGGAAAGAATCCCAAAATTTTACTTCTCAAAATGGAGTTGTCTTCATCAGGTTCTAACGCTCATGAATTTTAAGGATGAGAAATTAGCGGCAACTCTAAAAGAGCCATACAAGGATTTCTTTGAAAATAGTCTTAGCATGCTCTATTTCTGTGTGAAGACCAATAGGTAAAAACTGTTCATCATCTTAACAGCATGTAAACACCCACCTGCCAGGACAGTGCTAGGTACAGGGAACACAGATGTAAATGTGGGACAGTTGCTGCCTTTAAGGACCTTTGCCCTAAATGTCTGCCATTCTTATACTGACTATATAAGAGAAAACTCTATAATTTCAAATGCTTCAAGCCACGATTTGGAGTAGCTTTGGGGTGAAGGTAAAAGCAATTATGCAAAAAGGTATAATGTAGCCAGAACAGCACAGACGACATCTTTGCTTTATGATGTTTCTAGAAATTTTAAATCTGGGTGGATGGACCAGAATAGCTCTGGAGAATCCTTCATCTTACCATGCACTAAATAAGATCGACTGTCAATGATGAATGATGTTTCCATTGGGGTCATGCATTATACCTTTCTACAACCAGGAAGCAAGAAAAAAATGTCCTAATATAGCAAATATAGGAAAAGACTCTGTGAATGATTGTAACAGCCTTATTTTAAAAAGACTATGATTAAGACCATGTGAATGTGCATATTTAGGTCTCAGCCAAATTGCAAAACCTTAGCTCAATAAAGCAGCATAACCATTGGTTGAATTTTATGGGTTACTTTAAGTTAAACTCATGCCCTAACTTTTTATATGAAAGGAGATTGCTTTTATCAAAGAGATTGTTTTGCATTTTTTTTAAGATTCCAAGTTTCTATTAATTTCCAAATACAAAACTTGATTTAACACTGCAGACCAGAATCTGGGCAAAGGCTGACAGTGCCTTGGGAAAAAAAAAAAACAACCAAAAAATAAAACTTGTGGGTATTATTCACTCCCAGTACTGCCCAGAAGGTGTCACCACAACCCCATTGGCTTAAAGGACTTGGGGAAGAATGGGGGAGTAGAAGGCAAAAGGAAGAAAAACAGACACAAAGCCAAAAAAATAAATTACTTCATAGAGACAAAGAAAAAGAAGCCAAACTGCCATGGAGTGAAACCCCCAAACACGTAAGGATCTGGACACTCACCCTGTGCTAAAATTACAAAGGACAGGTAAGGGTGGGCTCTTACCACTCATCAAGAGTCACAAAAAGTAGGCAGTGGGAAGGAGGTCCTGACTACCTGAGCCAGAGAGTCATTTGATGGGAAGGAGAGTCCGAAAGGAAGAGGAAATATTCATGTTCTGAGTTGAGTCCACTCTTCCTTCCCTGAACTGGTTTGTCTCATTACCATATCCAGTTGTTCAAAAGCCGCACTGGGCCATAAGAAAGAAGAGATAAAAGCCCAGCTGGGAAGGGATCCTAGAAGAATCAAAGATGATAAAACGCAAAGTCTTTCATTTGAGAAGCTGCACAAATTAACTCCAAATTACTGCCACAGTCGGACAAGTGGAAGCTTGGAGGCACAAGACTTGTTGCTGTAGTCTATCTTGCTTTATTGTGGCATCACTGTTCACGGACTAGTAGCTAAAAGCTATCCCCTGTACGGCACTACAGCTTTTAATCTCCTCTTTTTTTCCCCCTGCAGTTTAATTAAAAGACAATGAACCTTTTAAAGTAGTTGAATGGAAAATATAAAATTGTACCATTCTATCAAAGCCTGAGATCTCCCCACTCGCAGAGCAGAGGAGAGAATTCAAAAGAATATCCCTGGTATTTTATTATACTCTAGCCCACTCCTTCAGTTCCCTCATCAGAAGGCTCTCTGTTGCAACAGCCACGTGGAGAGAAAGGCAGGCAGGCAGCTTAACACTGTACAGACTGGTGGATTTAGGCACACGTGTGTGTGTGTGTGTGTATACACATTATTTTCAAAAGTTAGACAACTTAGAGAAATCTGATCCATGAAATACTAGTATTGAAAAAGGAAGTTATTTTCTATGAGGTCATAATTCATATTTTCCTTTTATGTCTCACTAAGATGGGCCTAAACACTCAGTAGCCTCTTTTATGTTAATATAACTTGCTCAACATGTAGATACCATTAAGACATCCGAGATGCCTTAAAATATATACATTTAAATAAATTAAATAAAATATATACATTTGAATGTGATGAGATAAAAGCATGCTTATTTGTTCTGCTTTTCTCCAAGTTTGCAGCCAAAACCTATTAATTTTGGCAAAAGACAACAAGACAAATTCGTGCCTTTTTGAAAAGTTCCATGGGAGTCTTTAAAAATGAACCTCTTGTCTACTCTTTCTGGACATGAAAATGCTTCATCCCAAGGACCCCTTTATAGTAAATTGCAGGCTGTTCTGTTTTATCTGCTTTGACAGGATGAAGGGCCAAGTTGGCCCTAGAGGGAATGGATCCAGAGACTGGATATTTCAAACTCGAGGCTTCCAATAAACCATTTCCTACTGCAAGAAGAAAGGGTTGAAGGAGTGACATTTCAGCAGGTGTTTTTTACTCCATTAAGAATTACTTTGTTCATCTTCACTTCTTTCATCTCTAAAACCCAAGTACAGCTGGGCTCCTCAAATACTTCATTCCCTATAAGCACTAAACTTCATGTAATTTGCCTAAGAGAGCACTACCATGTCCACCCATTTTTACTAGACAACTGTTCATCTTAACTGTCTACAAGTTCTTGTACATCTCGGGTCCTTTCAGCACTACTCTTGTCCAATCATTCTTTTTTTCATCTTTAAGTTCAATTATTTTAAAGCTCTGTAGTTCTTTCCTTTTTTTCTGTCTTATCATCTGCTTGTAGAATGAAATGATTGGTTAGGTTATTACATTTGGACAATGGACATTGAGCATGGTAAAGTTTTGCTTCAACTCTATCTATGTATTCCCTATAACTTGAACCTACAAAGTACAGCCATCCCAAAGACACCACTCAGAACGTGTGAAATTTGTTGCTGACAATCCCCATTCTTTCTCCCTTGTAATTAGGTACTGTCTCTGTCTTCTTGGCCAGCTATCACACAAGAGCAGACACAAGTCTGACATTTTACTTTGGAAAAGATGGCGTACCATTTTAAGACTCAAAGTGTCAAATGGAAAATACAAATAACTAAGCCAATGCCAAAAATACTCCCCAAACCCAAACAATCACAAACCTTGTTCTGAGCGAGTTACTCAATAATGTGAAAAATAATGAGAATGGTTGGGTAAAAAGGAAACATAATGTCTTTCACACAGAGATAAAAACAACTGACAGGAGAAAAAATGAATTTATCAGGAAGAGAAAAGTTCAGGAAATGCTCTGCAAATGTTGGAGATCTATGTCTTGACCTAACACATTCTGAAATACTGCACTACAACAAATAATACTAGAAAACTCAGTATGTGTCCATCTCGAGCTTCTGGATGAACTAAATTGGGAAGCTATTCTGATGCTCCAGTCTGACCCATAAGTCTGAAGAACTTGAACTTCTACTACAAAAATAAATAAGGGTTCTATCACAAAATTCAAATCAAAGTATCATAAAAGGAAATGTAATATGATTAGATTATAAATTCTTTGAGGAGAGGAAACCCATCTTATGTATTTCTGTATCTTCCCCAATTGTTAGGATGATGGTATGCAAATAATGGTCACTTAATAGATATTTATGGAAATACAATGAACAAAGGCCATACTATTTTAAAAAGTATTTTGACAGGGCATTTGTGACTTTTTGTCAGGGTACTAAATATCACAACAAACAGAAATATAAATGTGTTAGCTTTACTTCATTTGGTCAATTTAATACTACACAGAGTAATAAACAATGAAATTGTTCTAATTTAGTCTTCCAGTGAGGATGGCTTATAAGAAGCTTTTCCTGTGCCTCTTAACCAGTATGCCAGAGGTAAACTTCCTTCCCTCTGTCTTTGGTGCTCATGCAAAATTAAACTTAAAATGTTTCATTTGAATTGCCTAAGAGAGAACAGGCCAGCAATACAAATGAGGTAGGCATCAGACTTTTCCCTGACTCGTATCTCATCCAAAAGGGCCGATCAGTACATTTAACAAAAAGCATTGCTTCCAACTAGGGAGAGCAGGTACCATTTGAACTCTTAGCTATGTGAGTCTCTAGATTCCAACCACCAAGTGCTAATGAGGAGTTGAAATCCAAAGACACAAAAAGTATTCTCCTGGGTTAAGGGAAAGGTTTATAGGAGCCCACCCACTCACAACCACAATCATCATATGACAGTTCACCATTTTAGAAACTTGAATTGTTTAATTTTGCTTACAAGTATAGAAATGTCCTTGTTGAATGTCAAAGAGAGAGGATCAGATGAATACTATCAGGGTATTTCTATCAACATATAAGGGTAATTTACTGTTAACTTGTTGCAATAACTAGAAGAAACAGGTCATATTTATTTTTCTATAAATATTCATATTATTTCAAATGAAACAATTTAAGGAACTCAATTTAATTATTAAAACATTGATTACATGCAAAATGCTACTTTAGGCTCTAAAAATACAAAAAACTAAAATGAAATAGTCCCTATCCTCAGGAAGCTTACGTTTTACTAGGGAGAAATAATACATAAATATAATATAAAGTAAAAAGTGATAGAAGTGAGGGAAGAATTGGACGAAATACTCTGGGAAAATATGAAGAGGGAGAGAAGGAGAGTGGGGGAGAGAATGAGAAAGAGAGAGAAGAGAGAAAAGAGAAAGAGAAGAGAGAGACAGAAGAGAGAAAAAGAGAGGAGAGAAAAAGAAAGGAAGAAAGGAAGGAAGAAAAGAAGGAAGGAAGGAAGGAAGGAAGGAAGGAAGGAAGGAAGGAAGGAA
>NW_027185771.1:361913-471470 GCF_028583685.1 Petaurus breviceps papuanus
AAGGAAGGAAGGAAGGAAGGAAGGAAGGAAGGAAGGAAGGAAGGAAGTCTGAGTGCTGAGCCTGAGTGCTACCTGAGGTTATCAGGGAGGGCTTCAGAGGTGAGCACACAAGCTATGCCTTGAAGAAATATAAGGATTCTAAAAGGCAGAAATAAGAAAAGGGAATGTACAGGTTATGGAGAAAAGGTATGGCAGCAAAAGATGGAATTCTGTTTGAAAGAACAGCTGGTCATTCAGATTTGGAACACAGAATGCCTAGGTGAGAGGGGCTGAGGGCCTGAACTTGGTGACTCTTAGGGTGAGAAGAAGAGGACATATGTGAGTGATGTTACAGATGTTCAGTCACCCAAACTAGGCAAGTGACTCGTCTGCAGAATGAAGAAGAGAGAAAAACCAACAAAAATTCTGAGGACATGAACCTGAGTGTCTGGGAAGATAATGGTGGTCTTCATATAAGAGAGGAACTTTAGATGGAGCAGGTTTAGGGAGGAAGATGATTTCTGGATATGTTGAATTTTACATGCTGATGGGGACGTCTAGGTTGAGATATCCAACAGGCTGGAGACATGAGACTAGAGTTCAAAAGACAGATTAGGAAGAGATATATGGACTTGGGAGGCAGCAGCATAGAGATGATAATTGGACTCATAGAAGCAGATTAGATCAATAAGGGGCAGGGTACAGGGAGAGCAAAGAAAGGGATGTTAGAGATGGGTTCAAGAATACAAGTAGAGGCAAATGAGGCCACTTCTTCCTTCCAAGATTGAAACACAGGAAGAAGGTGTGCAGTGTAGATGAAGGGAGGTGATGTTAAATGGGAGATGAGACAGATTAAATTAATTCTAAATACACATGATTTATAGCTATCTACATATATACATACATGTGTATACATGCATTCTTTTATGATGAAAAGCATTTACTAAGTACATACTCTGTACCAAACACTGTGCTCAGTATTATTTATATAACTTTACAGAGCACTTTACATTTAGTGAGAAAAGCGGTATTGGTTTAGCCCATCTGCCAAGACGGTTTTCCTGGGATGTGGCTGCTGTGTCTGCTACAGTAACCAACAAGCTTCAGACCCATCAATAAGTTCCAAGCACGTGAAGACGTCCCCCAGCTGAATGGATGGATGAGAACAACTTATTCCATTGGCCACGAAAGCAGCTGAAGCAAGAGCTGTGGAGTGCTCAGAGCCTGGTCAGACATCAAAGAGGCCAAAGTCATCCGTGGCATCCCAAGCCATCACCAGTCATCTTGAATTCTGTCCTACCACTGGACTTTGATGACTGGAAGAGAAAGGGCGGCCAACAACTTTGCCTCCCTCAAATCCAATTCACTGGCAAGTAAAAACATTCATTTGTGATGTCATTGGTCCTCTCCAAAAACAAAGGATGGACAATTCACACTCACATAATGAAGAAATAAGTACTCTGAGAAATTAAATGACTCAGAATCATGTATAACTAATGAGCTGCAGATTAGGAACTCAAAGCTAAGTCTTTTAATGAAAAGTTCAATGTTCTTTCTGCAATAACATGCTACATTCAAGATTTTGTTCTTATGGCTAGCAAAGTTAGGTGAGTTTATATAATGGACACATTCAATTCATCTACTAAAAGATGAAAGAATATCTCCAATACCCTTTTTATTTTTAAAAAGATATCATTACAATTTCAGACTGACTCTAAACATATGACATGATGATAAAAGTTAACTCAATTTTTGGTATTGATGGATCTGCCTGGATTGCTTTTGGTCATGCCCAGCAGGCCACACTCCAAGTTGAAGTATTCACTTGAAATCACTGTAAAAGTCCGTGGCAGCCACAGATCTGTTACACACGGAATTATTTTTTGATCATGACTATATCTACTGACACAAATCTGTGCCGTGCTATAATGCCTTTTTGTAGCAGTGATAATCATTTCATAATGCCTTCCAATGGAGAACTACATGGTGCTTTATAGACAATAACTCATTAAATTCTAACTGTACTCCTGGTAAGAATGCACTGGTCCAAATACAAGGTGATGTGGAGTAGGAACCTCTCTCCTTGGTGGAACACTTATGCAAGTTATGGTGGAAGAAGATATTAGATTCCATTTTGTCTTTGGCACATGTGACAATACCATTGTTATCACTGCAATTGTAGCTTCCAATTCTTTTTCTAACATACTACCAATTTTTTTAGAATAGTTGATAGTGACTATAAGAATTGTTTCAGTAGCTACTGATTGGGTCATTTGAAAATTCTAAGCATGTTTTCAGGTGTTTCATTGAAATAAGGTCACTAAAATGTTGAACACAGAACGGAGTTGTTGTAGGGATTAAAATTGTCCAACCTACAACAAAAGAGACTGAGCCAATGTCCCTTTATTAAAGGGTGGACCCCAGACATTCCTCACAATCTGAGATGCCCCCTTTCTTCAAGGACCTTATTTTTATAAGCCTTGATACCAAATTTTATACTTGAATACTCTAAAGGGCTATAAAAAATAGAGACTCTCATTGGTTAATAGACCTTACTTTGAGGGTCAAAAAAATGATGAATCATCTAGAAATACTATATCAACATGGGAGTCTCAGGTTGGGTGAAGCATGGGGCATCTCCACTGACTAAATGGTCATAAGATGGTCACCTGCTCATGTTGAACAAGAGAGACTGGTATGGAGGTACAAAAATAAGTTGGGGGACTTTCTATGTCATTGAGTCACCTCCACCATGATGGACTTGGTTACCATAACAAGGAAAAACAAGGGTGGAGCACCTCTAGTCAGCTTCCTATAATGAAGCAAGTGAATTTACGACTTGCAGTTCATAGTTCTGGGGCTTAATATATAGAATTTATACACTGCCCCTGTGGAATCATAGCAAACTGATTAATACTGATTAGAAAAGAATAGGTATCTAAATGGATTATTTCTCACACAGTCATGCAACCAATCCCATACCATGATCCACTCAATATCACTTCTAAGACTGAGGGAACAGGATGAGAAAGTAATACCCTTCTAGGTCAGCTATGCAGAGAACGAATGTCCTTTTTCTTTGTCCAGTCCACAAATGCCACTGGAGCCAAAGGTATATTTAAGTATAGACAGAAAATAGCTTGAATTCAAGTACTGAACTCATATTTATTGAATACTCTGTACTCAACACTATGTTGGACATTAAATAGTTAAGGGCTGTTTCATTGTCTGCTTCCCATCAGACTTACTGATATGCCTCCTTACCCAACAGCTTAGGCCTTTAAAAATCTCATGATAATTTCAGTTATGGATGTTTAGATGTGGACAAAACTACCTTCCATTCTCTCTTCCTGTATTAGAGGAATAAATGTCTCTTGACCTATGGAGTCCAAGTTCTTGATCCTTCAATTAAATGAGGTTGTGATTATTCCTCCTCTTGCAATTATCTTCAATTTTCCCACCCAATGCCACCATTCCTCTGCCTCTTCCCCCTCCGTGACCTTATTTTGTGGGCTGACAATCTTGGAGTAAATTTAGACTTCTCTCTTTATATGTCTAATCCATCACCAAGACTTGAAATTTTTCCTCCCCGCAATGCTGCTTAGACCTGCCCCTTTCTTTGCCCAACTACATCAATCAATTTAATCAAATTTCTCAATCACGTTTAGATCACTACAACAAAGATAGTCATTCTTACTGTTACTCTGTTCAGATTCTAGAATAATTTCCTCAAAAACTGTTTCTATTTTGCCATTCTCTGAATCTGGAACCTGCAGAGACTTTCTATTAAGCATATAATTAAATTCACATTCCTCAGGCTAGGCTTCTTCTGTCTTCCTAAACCCTCCACTTCCATCTCACCAAAATAATTTCTTGTAAGGTCCCAATATAGACTCTCTAATCTATCAAAAAAATGGTTTATTATCTTTCAGATATGACTTATTCTTTTTCAGCTTCATGCCTTTACAATACCATGCCCCTTCCTCTCTGTGAATTTAGTGTCTCCCCCCACCATCTTTCAAAATATCACTTTTTTTAAAAATCACCTCCTCCAGGAAGATTTGCTTTTCCAATTAAGTCTGCTTCATTCCAACCACTCTTTAAATCTGCCTATCCTTAGGTATAGTTTATAATCTACTCTACTAATTTGCATCACTTTATAAATAACTTTATTTTTTCTTGTGTTTTTAATCTTTTCTCCTCAGCTATACTGGCAGACAATTTGAAGTCAAGAACCATGCTTTCTATTATCATTCTCTCTCTCTCTCTCTCTCTCTCACACACACACACACACACACACACACACACACACACACACACACTATGCCTATTGACATAGTCAAATAAAACATAATTTATCAGGAACCACATTACACTGGGAAGCTACGTGGCACATTGGATAGAGTGCCAGGCCTGGAGTCAGGAAGACTCATCTTCATGAGTTCAAATCTGGTCTCAGACACTTACTAGTTATGTGACCATAGGCAAGACACTTAACCCTATTTGCTTCAGTTTCTTCATCTGTAAAATGAGCTGGAGAACTAACTGGCAAACCTCTCTGGTATTTCTGTCAAGAAAACCCCCAATGGGGTCATGATGAGTAAGACATGACTGAAAAACAACTGAACAACATTATAAGAATTTATTTCTTCTTTAAAGGAGTATACATATTAAAAATGTCATCTTTGGCAGTATTTTATCAAACATACACAATCATTTTTTTTTTGCCCTTTGGAGGGCAATTGGGGTTAAGTAACTTGCCCAAGGTTACATGGCTAGTATTTTTGTGTGGGTGTTAAGTGTCTCAGCTGGAACCGAACTCGGGTCCTCCCGACTCCAGGGCCAGCGCTTTACTCACTGCGCCACCTAGCCCCCCCCCCCCCATACACAATCATTTTTTAAAAACCAGTTGTGTTGTTTTTGTTTTGCTTAGAGGATTTTCAGAATCCTTGTAAAGGACAACCTTGCTGGGTTGTCTGACATCTAAACTGTCTGTGAAGTTCAAGACCATTATATCTGAGTAGAGCAGATCTACTCAAAGGCCTACTGACAGAATAGTTTAATGTTGGGATGAAGAACATATTTTTGTCCATATTTTTCAAACTCAGGCGTATTGCCTTCCTCAGAATGAACAGCACCTTCAGGACACCATCTGGCAAAAACCTCTCAGTGGATTAGCCCAGAACAGGAAGTGAGTGGATTTTTATATATTGCATAGTTGTGGTTGCAAAGCTGCCGTGAAAATATGTTTTCAATGCACTGGTGTAAGTGAGACCTCAGAGTTCAGCTACCTCGTCTGATTTGATTCAAAGGACTCAGAATATATTAACTCATATCTCAAACATAAGAGGAAGAAGGGATGCTTTTCTTCTTTGTTTTGACTCTGACCTGAAGAAAAACCACAACAATCCAGGAAATTGGAGTCCATGGGCTGGAAAATATGAATTTGGCCTTTTTCAGAAATTGCTCATTTAAAAACAATAGTATGCAGTTTCCTAATGATAGGATATATCATGGGACCAAAGAAGAGCCAGAGAACATAGTTTGGAGATGGAGAAGACCTGACACATCATTATTGTGTATACCCTAGCCAATGCAAAATCACTGGATTATTACAGTGTATTTTGCAAACCTTGGTCTGGTCCCAATGACTCAAGCAATGGAACTTCCCGCCTCCCCCACCCCCAACCCTTCCCTGGGGGAACCATTCCACAGACTAATAGATTTCACTGTCAGAAAACATTTCCTGAATTCAGTCTTAAATTTCCGTTAGTTAATTTCATCCCATTACTTAAATCTATACCCGTTACTCCACCCTAAAGAATGCCTCGCCTTCCATGATGTTTACATCCTTCAAATACTTGTGGACTGTTCTCATAACCCCAACTCAGTCACAGTTGGCCAAGTGATACATATTTGGCTATTTTAATCTTTCCCCACAACTAACCCCATTTATTTCCTATTCTGAACTCTACTTAATCTACTTGGTTAATTTAGGGCATTTATATACCCCAAATTGAATTTAGGTGTTTGAGGTGTGATTTTATCCATATACTATAAAGTATTTATCTTCAAGCCGCCTGATATGACGCTTCACCATATTCAGACTAAAAATTTTACTGCCTTATAAGATCATATATAATTTGCTACTTACTATCATCCCAAAGTCTCTTGGTATTATTGTCTTCCAACTGCCTTATATCCTGCTGATTGAATATCTGTGTTTCTGATTATTTCCCCCCAGATGTATTAGCTACATTTTTTCAGGTTGAATCACGTTTCATTTCCTGCCCATATTTCTAACCACTTTAGGTCCCTTTTATCTGTCCTCACTCATGTTGGCAACACCATGCAATTTATATCATCTGAAAATTTAATTAACATGCTGTTTATCCCTTCTTCTAAATCATTAATGAAGTTTGGCTGACATTGTTTTGTTTTTCAGATCCAGGGCTGCCTATAATTTTGGTTATGTTATCCTCTTAGGAATTGACTATCCCCTCTTAATATTTGCTTCACTATTTTAGGAAGGCATGCTGCTGTTGGACTAGCAGCAGCAGAGTTGTCGGGAATACTGTTTTCTTCCTTGGAATATGAGTATGAGTTGAGTTTTTTCATGTTCCTGAGCCCTAATGTCAAGGTTTATTAACCAGTATATTTCAGTGATTTTTACATTTTTCAAACTTGTGTTCTAACTACATAGATGCCTCACTAGAATATTGTCCTCAAGCTCTGCACCCATGAAGCTTCCTTAAATAAGGTCAAAGACAAACTCTGCTCTTGTGCCAAATTCTACCTTTTGACAAACTACGACTAGGCACAAGTATTTACTATGACAATATTCTATAATATACCATCAAGAATCTATTTTAAATATTTTTTAACTGATCAAGTTGTCTCTTCCCCTTTCCATTCATAACTATAGGGCCTTTAGTTTGCTGATACTTTTTTGTCTTGCTTATGACCTCATTTGATGAACTAAAATGTCTCAAACATTTTAGAGGCATCAGTTTCTATTTCTTACTCATTTGCCACAAAGTTTACTATCACTTGCTAAATTAATATTTTTCTTTCTCTTCATGCAAAATCTTTTCTTGTATATTTTCCTTGGGAATATTAACTTAGGATACTAACGTGTTGGCTCCCAGAGGAGCCCACAGACAAGCCAGAAAAGCCCTAATAATGAACCAAAAGGAAAATGATCATGAAAACCATGGATAGAAGTTTCTCCATTAAGCCCAAGAAGACTGACAAAAATCCTTAGAGGCTCTGAGCAGAGACAAGGCAGGGGAGGCAGAAGGCAGAGTTTACAAGGAGATCAGACCCATGCAGACATCAAGCACCCCAGTGTTCAGGCAGCCCACACAGGAGCCACAACAGGAGATTGGGCCAGATGAAAGCCAACCCCCATAGCTAGAGCCAGCCTCAAGGCAGCCCATACCACAACAACAGCAAAACAGACCAGGGAAATATCTGGGAGGCAAAGCACCTGGGGTCTCATAGGAGGTCTGTTAGACACAATTGTCAACACATGAGAGAGATCTGTCAAGGTCACACAGGAGGGGAAAAGGCCAACTCTGGTTTCCCAAGGAAAAAGATATACAAAAGAAGTGAAGGCCAAAACCTAAGTCAAGCTAAGAGGAGACTTAGTTGGAACCCAGGAATCTGCAGAGGGCAGGATCTAATCTTAGCCACCCCAGCCAGGATCAAACACAACCTGCTGATATCATTCTTGAGTGTGGGAGGGAGCACACTGTGAACCAGATATAAAATCCCAATCTAGAAACTGAGGCTAGGGAAATGAGTGAACAATTAAATGATGAACACAGTGAAGAAATCCTGTGCACTGAGAGAAATCCAAGAGGTAAATGCAAAAGACAGTAGTTCTACAATGAGTCCAAGTAGAGTCCCCCCCCAAAAGAATGACCTGGCCACTAGAACAAAAAGAGTATCTGGAAGAAAAGAAGCCAGAGATATGAAACATAATCATTTTTAAATAAAAGTTTTATTGATATATTGGGGTTTTTATACCACCAAAATCTCTCCCAGTATCTCTCCCTCTCTCCACTCTCAGAGAGCCATACCATATAATAAATAGCATTGTTTTAAATGGAAGGAAAAAGTTAGCAAAATATATATAAATATAATAAATGATTTTTTTTAATGGGAGGAAAAAGTTAGAAAAACCAAGCAATACTTTGAATAAGTCTGAAAATATATGCAATGTTCAACACTCATAGACCTCCCACTTCTGTAAAGGAGTAAGGTAGAGGTGTCTTCTCATAAGCCTTCTGTGGGGACATACTTATCCTTTGTAATTTTGTTAACATTCATTTTTGATTGTTTTGTGGTTGCTTTCCCCATTTATGCTGTTGTAATAATTTTGCATATTTTTGTAGCCTACATTTACAAAATAAAATGTTAAATGAAATGAGAACTAACAAGGAAAGGATGTGAAGGAAAACTAATATTCTAAAATATAAAATGATAAATATACACAACTAGACCACCTGAAAATTTAAATGGTCCAAACAGAAAGCTATTGACTTCATGAGAAAACAAAAAATAGTAACACAAAATAAAGACTGAAAAAAAGGAGAAAAAAAGGTAAGTTATATACTACCAAATAACTGCAAAATGAAAAAGAGGCCATGAAGACATAATCCAAGTATTAGTATTAGGTTGCCTGGAAAATGGGGGGGGAGGGAAGCTTATTTACCAAAATTCAAGAAATCATTTTTTTAAAATGCCCAGAATTAGAGGCCAAGGTGAAAATAGAAAGAATCCACTAGTCATCAACTGAAAGAAACTCTAAAATGAGAAATCCCAGAAATATCATAGCTAAAATCTAGAGTTTTCATATAAAAGGAAAAAAAATACTGTAAGCAACTATGAAGAAAGAGATTAATTACAAAGAAATTACACAAGACTTAGTAGGGCTTCCATGAAGACTGATTACAGGAGACAAGAACTTTATGTCCAAAGTGAAGGAAAAAGTGTGGGTCAAAACCCTAACCCAAGAAATGGTTGTCAAGTCTTTAAAAAGACCCTTAGGGCAAAGGAAAAATCCTCAACTTGTTCTGATCCCCTTGGCAGGGGAGACCTAGAACTCAATTTCTGAGGGCTCAGCAACAAAAATGAAGATAGACAGATAAACAAAGATATAAAGAACTTTTCTAGTGCTGGAGATGATCAAGATACAAACCTGGAAGAGGAGAATAACTCAAAAACACCTACATTCAAAATATGAAAGAAAAAAATAGCTTGCCTACAAGAACAAACAGAATTTGTAGGAAAAGTAATGCAAGAGTTAAAAAAGGGTAATATAAAATAAATGAAAGCTATAAGGGAAACACTTGAAAGACCAAAAGCATAAGATAAGAAATATAAAATTGTATTCTAGTAACAAGAAATTCCCTAAAAATCAGAATGGACCAAATTAATGACTGCAGGAAACAAAATGAATTCTTTTAAAAAGGCAAAAGAATGAGAAAATAGAGTAAAATATAAACTATCTTATATTAAAAATGACTGACCTAGAAAAGAGATCATAGAATCATAGGATTACTTGAAATTCATGACCAAGACAATCAAACAAAAAAGAAGTTGGATATAATATTTCAAGAAATCATTAAAGCAAATTGTCCAGACATGGAGGGTGCCCCCCAAATCTTAATGAAGTGTTAATCTAAACTTACAACAAGAGAATGACATAAAAATTTTGCTGTTGTTCAGTCATTTCAGTCATCTTTGACTCTTTGTGACTCCATCTTGGGTTTTCTTGTCAAAGATCCTGGAGTGGTTTATCATTTCCTTCTCCAGCTCATTTTACAGATGAGGAATTGAGGCAAACAGGATTAAATGACTTGACCAGGGTCACACAACTAATAAGTGTCTGAAGCAAGATTTGAATTCCTGAAGATGAATCTTTCTGATTTTAATCCCAGTGCACTACCCATTGCACCATCTCCCTGCCCCTAATGTAAAAATAAAATGTTAAAAAAAAAAACTGAAGAAAGCTTTCAGGAATGTCAGTGCAAAAATCCAGAACTTTCAAACAGAAGAAAAAAATAGTACAAGCAGCCAGTAAAACAAGCAAACGGATAGATAGATAGATAGATAGATAGATAGATAGATAGATAGATAGATAGATAGATAAATGAATAAATAAATAAATGAATGAATGAATGAATGAATGAATGAATGAATGAATGAATGAATAAATAAATAAATAAATAAATTCACATATCTAGGAACCATGATCAGAATTATACTCAATTTTAAGATGTAAATATAAAATAGCAGAAAATGTGGAGGGAGATATTCCAAAAGGCAAAAAATAAAGGTCTACAACCAAAAACAACTTATTCAGCAAAAGTGACTATAATGCTACAAAGAAAAAATGGACCTTCAATGAAATAGCAGAATTTTAAATATTGCTGATAAAAAAAAAACTGAAAAGGAACTTTGAAATATGATTATGGGAGTGAAAATGTAAATTAAAAAAAGAAAATACAATTGAACAACCAAAAGGGACTTCATAATGATGAACTGTTTACATTCCAATGGAGGGGGTATGTTAAAAGAGGGTTTGTTTTTTTTTCTACAGAATCCTAATATTGCAAGGGGGAATAAGGATGATCAATTGAGACGAAAGAGTTATAAATAGTTTTGTTATGTTTTGAAGAAAAAAGAAAAGCAAGGATGTATATTGAGGAAAATGGGAGGAAATACAGAGTAACTTGTCAACACACATAAATAGGCTGCACAAGATAGACATATAAACAGGGAAGGAGTTGAGGAGGAGTTGGTGTTACTTGAAATTTACTTTCCTCTAAATTGTCAAAAGAAGTTAGAACACACAAACACAAGAGTATGGGGGAGAAATATATTCAACTTAATAGGGATATGAGCAGAAAGATGGGGAAGGGAAGCATGAGGCAGGGGAGTAGAATCAGGGAGTGCTGGTCATCAATGATAGAAATCCTAAGGAGAGGGGATATAAAAGAGGTTAAAAGAGAAAATAGAAAAGATAACAACTTGAAATAAGCAAGAAGTAAGTAGCACAGAGAAGAAAAAGTATAGAAAACAGGAGGGGCAGAAATGAACAATTAACTATCATAATTGTGAAAGTAAATGGGATGAATTCACCCATATAATGAAAAGGTTAGTAAAATGGATTAAAAAGCAAAATCCAACAATATATTGTTTATAAGAAACATACTTGAAGCATAAAGGCTCAAAGAAAGCAAAAATAAGCAATTGGAAAAAAATGTATTATACCTCAGGTCAACACAAAAAATCTGTAGTAGCAGTATTCCAGGCAAAGCAACAACAAAAACATATTTAGTTGAAAGAGATACAGAGGGAAATTAAATTTTGTTAAAGGTAACAGACAATGAATTAATTTTCATTAATATGTATTAATATATATTATATATCAATATATAATATATATTAATATTTCATTAATATATATTAAGATATATGTACCAAATGGCATAGCTTCTTAGAACTTAAAATACTTAGAAAAACTAAATTAATTTTATGGAAAAATAGCCACTAAAGCTATAACAGTGGAGGATATTAATCCCCTCCTTCCCATTAGCCCAAGATAAATCTGAACAAAAATTAACAAAGAAAGAGTTTGAGTACCTGAATAAAATTTTAGAAATTAGACCTCTCATAATTATTGAAAGGAAACAGAAAAGAGTACACACACACATATGAATATATATATATATCGTGTGTATATTTCTATGCATATACACATGTGTATATACATATATACAAGTGTATGTGTGCATGCATGTATATATACACATATATGTGTATACACATATATGTGTGTGTACACATGTAACAGCTGTGTATTACTCTTTTATAAAAACTGATTACATCTCAAAACATGAAAATATCTAAAACACAGAATAATTATGCACTAATTTACTTATCACAATTCAATAAAAACTATATTAAACAAAGTACTGCTAAAAAAGTATTAAAAATAAAGAGTAGGTGGAGTAGAGCCAAGCTGGTGGAACAGAGACAGGAATCACCCAAATTCCCCTCCAAACAACTTTAAAATAATGCCTCATTTCAATTTCTGGAGTGGCAGAACCAACAAAAGGTTTAGAGGAAAACAATTTTCTAGTCCAAAGACAGCTTAGGAGGTCAGCAGTAGGAAAGGTGTATTATATCCAGGGGGAGGTCAGGCCTCGAGGGAAGCACAGGTGTTGGGGGTAGCTGCAGCAACAGCTTTGGGAGCTCTCAGCCCACATGTAGTAAAGGGGTCAGACAACTACTCAGAAAGAGATTTCAGGGGACTCCATATGCAGTTCTAGGTCACAGTCCCAGGGTGAAGAGGAGTGCTAGCCCTTGCAGCAGCAGGAGATAAGGGGTCCTGTTCACAGTTCCAGGGTGGAGAAGACTGCCTGTGGTTCCAAGGCAGAAAGTAGCACTAGCACTTGCAACTGTGGGAGAGTAAAGGAACTGGTCAGAGTTCCAAGGCCAAAAGGAGTGCTAGCACTTGTGGCTACAGGGGAACAAGGACCCTTCCTGGGTAAAGACCACAGCACAGGCAAGGAGAGCAGTGACCACATCTCTCTTTAGATCAAAGAATCTTGGTAGCACTGAAAACTTAAAGACCCACAGAACTAGCTCTTTTAAGCAACAGCATGAAAAAACCCTACAGTTTGCTCTTACCACCCAGGAGCAGAGCCCAACTTTAACACAAAGTTAAAAGTCAAGAAATAGACTGGAAAAATGAGAAAATAACAGAAAAAGACACTGACCAGAAAAAGTTACTATGGAGACAGGGAAGATCATGACGCAAACTAAGAAGAAGACAACAATGTCAAAACAGCTACAAACCTAGCCTCAAAGGAAAAAAAAATATGAATTAGACACAAGCCCAACAAGAATTCCTGGAAGAGAGCAAAAGGGATTTTAAAAATCAAATAGGAGAGATAGAGGAAAAATTGAAAAAAGAAATGAGAATGATGCAAGAAAATCATGAAGATACTTAACAGCTTGCTATAAAGAAGCACAAAAAATACTGAAGAAAATAACAGCTTAAAAATAGAATTGGTCAAATAGTAAAGAAGCATTAAGGTCCACTGAAGAGAAAAACTACTTTAAAAATTAGAATTGGCCAAATTGAAAAGGATGTACAAAAAATCATTGAAAAAAGAACTCCTTTAAAAAGTTCAATTGGCAAAATGGAAAAAGAGGCACAAAAACTTACTGAAGAAAATAATTTCTTAAAAAGTAGAATTGGTCAAGTGGAAGCTAATGACTCCATGAGACATCAAAAAACAAAATAAAAATAAAAAAGAAGAAAAATAGAAGAAAATGTAAAATATCTCATTAAAAAAGCAAATGACCTAGAAAATAGAGGAGAGATAATTTAATAATTATTGGACTACCTGAAAGCCATGACCAAAAAAAAAAAAATCCTAGATATATTATTTCAAGGAATTATCAAGGAAAACTGCTCTGATATACTAGAGCTAGAGAGTAAAATAGAAATTGAAAGAATCTACCCATTACTTCCTAAAAGAAATCTCAAAATGGAAATTCCCAAGAATTTTATAGTCAAATTCCAGAGCTCCCAGGTTAAGGAGAAAATATTGCAAGTAGCCAGAAAGAAATAATTCAAATATCATGGAAGAGCCAGTCAAGATAAGACAAGATTTATCAGCTTCCACATTAAAGGGTTTGGGATTTGATATTCTGGAAGGCAATGGAGCAAGGATTACAACCAGTAAACCTGAGTATAATCCTTGAGAGAAAAAATGGATATTTAATGAAAAAGAGAACTTTAAAGAATTCCTGAGGAAAAGACCAGAGCTGAATGGAAAATCTGAATTTCAAATACAAGACTCAAGAGAAGAACAAAAAGGTAAACACCTTTTTGTTCTTCTCTTGAGTCTTGTATTTGAAATTCAGGAGAGTGAAATCATAAGGGATTCAACAAGGTTATCTGTTTATATATTTATATAGAAAGATGATACTTGTAACTCCTAAGAACTTTGTCTTTATTAGGGCAGTTAGAAGGAGTATACATAGACAGAAGGCACAGGTGTAAGTTGACTATAATGGTATATATTTTTTTAATTTAAGGGGTGAGAAGAAGATGCATGCAGAGAAGTGGGAAGGGAAAAAATGAGTGGAGAAAATTATCTCACATAAAAGACATGCAAAAGGAAGAGCTTTTACAATAGAGAGGAAGATTATAAAGTTCAACACTTGAACTTTATTTTCAATGGAATTGGTTCAAAAATCAAATGACATACATACTCAGTTGGGTACATAAATTTATTTTATCCTATAGGGGGAGGGGATAAGAGAAGGGGGAATTGCTAATATAAAGGCAGGTAGATTAAGGGAGGCAGTAGTCAAAAGCAAAACATATTTTTGATGAGGAACAAGAGAGAAAGGGAAAGACAGAGAGAAAGAGAGTCAGAGGGACACAGAGAAAGAAAAGGACAAACAGGGAAAATATAGAATGGAGGAAAATACACAGTAGGTAATCATAATTGTGAATGTGAATAGGATGAACTCATCCATAAAATGGAGACAGATAGCCAAATGGATTAAAACCCCAAATCCAACAAAATGTATTTACAAGAAACACAATTGATACAGAGAGACACACATAGAGTGAAGATTATGCTTCAAGTGAGGTTAAAAAAAAAGGCAAGCATAGCAGTCATAATCTCAGACAAAACAGAGGAAAAATGCAAATTAAAAGAAAAACAGGGAAACTACATTTTGCTAAGACACCATAGACAATGAAGTAAAAATCAATACTAAATACATATGTACCAAATGACATAGCATCTAGTTTTTTGAAAGAAAAGTTAAATGAGTTACAGAAGGAAATAGACAATAAGAGTTGTGATGGATCTCAACATTTCCCTCTCTGAACTGAATAAATCTAACCAAAAAATAAACAAGAAAGAAGTTAAGGAGATGAATTCTGGTGTTCAGTCATTTCAGTCATGTCTGACTCTTGGTGACCCCATTTGGGGATTTCTTGGGATAGATACTGAAGTGGTTTTCCATTTCCTTTTCCAGCTCATTTTACAAATGAGGAGCTGAGGTAAATAGCATTAAATGATTTGCCCAAAGTCACACTGCTAGTAAGTGTCTGAAGCTGGATTTGGACTCACAAACATGAGTCTTCCTGATTCCAAGCTCAGTGCTTTCTCCACTGTACCATCTAACTGTTCAAGGAAATCAATAGAATTTTGGAAAGTTAGATATGATAAATATCTAGTGAAAACTGAGTGGGAATAGAAGGGAGTATATCTTTTTCCTAGCAATACATAGCACCTTCACAAATATTGACCATGAATTAGGGCATAAAAACCTCACGATCAATTACAGAAAAGCAGAAATATTAAATACATCCTTTTCAGACCATAATGTAATAAAATTATATTCAATAAAAGGATGTGGGAACATAGATTAAAAATTAATTGGAAACTAAATAATCCTAAAGAATAAGTGGATGAAAGAACAAATAATAGAACAATCAATAATTTCATTAAAGAGAATGGCAATAATGAGACAACATACCAAAAAGTATGGGATGCAGCCAAAGAAACATATAGGGGAAAATTTATTTCTCTAAACAATTCAAGCAATAAAATAGAGAAAGAGCAGATTGATGAATTAGGCATGCAACTAAAAAAAATAACTTCAAAAAGAACAAATTTAAATCCTTAGCTAAACACCAAAATGGAATTCCTGATAATCAGAGGAGAGATTAATAAAACTGAAAAATAAAAAATACATTGAACAAACAAATAAAACTAGGAACTGGTTTATGAAAACAAAAAAACCCCAATAAAATAGATTGTCAATAAATTAGATTAAAAGAAAGGGGGGGTGAAACAAATTACCAGTATGAAAACTGAAAAAGGTGAATTCACCATGAATGAAGATGAAATCAAAGCAATTACTAGGTGCTATTTTTGCCTAGTTGTATGCCAATAAATCTAACAATCTAAATAAAATGGATGAGTATTTAAAAAAATACAAATTGCCTGGATTAGCAGAAGAGGAAACAGAAAACTTAAATTAACCTATCTTAGAAAAATAAATTGAACAAATCATAAATGAGCTCCCTAAGAAAAAGATCCCCAGGAATAAATGGATTTACAAGTGATTTCTACCAAATATTTAAAGAACAATTAATTCAGATACTCCTAGAAAAATAGAGGTGGAAGGAGTCCTACCAAATTTCTTTTATGATGCAAATGTGCTCCTGATACTTCAACCAGAAAGAGCAAAAACAGAAAAAGAAAACTATAGACCAATTTCCCTAATGAATATCGATGCAAAATTTTTAAAGAAAAGACTATCAAGGAGATTACAGCAGCATATCACAAAGAGCATACTTTACGACCAGGTAAAATTTATGCCAGGAATGCAGGGCTGGTTCAATGTTAGGAAAACTATCAGCATAATTGACCATATTAATGACAAAACAAACAAAAATAAAATTATCATCCCAATAGATACTGCAAAGTCACTCTCAAAATAATTTGCTACTGGCTAAAAAAAATAGAGGCATTGACCAGTGTACACAACAGACAGAAGCAAATATATCTAGTACTCTAGTATTTAATAAACACAAAGATCCCAGCTATCAAGACAAAAACTATATAACAAAATACTGGGAAAATTAGACAGTAGTATGGAAGAAATCAGATTTAGACCAACACCTCATACCTTATGCCCTTGAAGCTCCTTGAAGGCAGGAACTGTCTTTCTTTTTATTAATTGTCTCTTCAGAACTTAGCACAGTGCCTAGCACATAGCTGACACTTAATAAATGTTTATTGGATTGGATTGGAAATGAATATATGACGTAGATATAAGAGGTCACATCATAAACAAATGGAAAATTTTCTTAAGAGATCTATGGGTAGGAAAGAAATCCTAACCAAGTAAGAGGAAGACCACAAAAGACAAAAAGGAAAATTTTGATTACATAAAATATTTTTTAAATTTGTACAACAAATCTAATAAAGCAAGATTAAAAAAGAAGCATTCAACTGGAAATAAATCTTTGCAGTATGTTTCTCTGACAAAGTTCTCAATTCTAAGATATACACACATACATGTGTATAGACACGTACATATATGCACACATAAAAAGATTCAAATTTATAAGAATAAGAGACATTCCCCAACTAATAAGTTGTCTAAGGATATGAATGGGCAAGAAACCCAGGCTACCTAATACCATATTAAAAAAATTCCATATCACTACTAATTAGAGAAATGCAAGTTAAAGCAATTTATAAGGTTCTACTTCACATCCATGAGACTGGCAAAGATGACAAAAAAAGAAAATGATAAAAGTTGGAGGGGCTACAGAAAAACAGGGACATTGATGTACTACTGTATACTTGTAAATGGGCAATTTGTAATTACATAAAAAATTACTACACAATGGATGCCCTTTTATCCACTGTACCCTTTTACCCAGTTAAACCACTGCTAGGTCTATACCCTAAAAAGATTAAAGAAAGAGGAAAAGATCCTATGTGTACAAACTTATTTATAGAAGGTCTTTTTGTGGTGACAAAAGTGAAAACTTAAGGGAATGTTCAATAATTGCAGAGTGGCTAAAGAAGTTGTGGTAAATGATATGATAGAATATTAGTGTGCTGTAAGAAACGAGAAAATAGATTCTTTCAAAGAAACATGGAAAGACTTGCAATAATGAACTAGTAAAGAGTGAAAAGTAAGCAGAAACAGAAGACCAATTTATGCTATAACATCAATATTACAAAACTGAACAATTTTGAAGAGTTATGAACTGATAAGTGAAATGAGTAGAAACAGAACAATTTATACAATAGCAAAACTGTGAAGACAAACTTTCAAAGCTGCAAGAACTATGATCAATATAGTGACCATCCATGATATCAGGACTGATAATTAAAAATATTATCTACATCCTGATAGAGAATGAAATATTTATATATCTATATTTAATCTATACATATATACGCAAATATCTATGTCTATCTATACATAGTTATCTATCAATAGCTATATATTTGTATGTGGCCAATGAGGGAATCTTTTTGCTCAACAATGCATATATGTTACAATAAATTTATTTTTCTTTTATCAGTTTTTTTTTTCAATGGAGGAGGGGATGTGAGAAAAATAGATTTCAGTTTATTTTAAAATTTTCAATTTTTCAAGTATTCAGGGGATGGGACAGATATATAATACACTTTCATAGGAGGTATGATACTAAAACTATACATATATAAATAACTAACATATATTGTTAGCTTTGCTTAATTGTTTTACTTTGTTACAAAATCTTATGCTTATAAAGTAAAAACAAAGCATATCAGTAAAACTTTTTTTAAAAAAGTGAAAGGAGTTCTAGAAATACAATATTCCCAAAGGTAACAAATAAAGTTTGGAAATCAAGAATAATTTGCCCTACAAAACCCAGTGTACTCCTACTGAGGAAAAAAAAATGGATCTTTAATATGCAACAGATGCCTTTCAAGTATTCCAGACTAAAAGACCAGAGCTAAGCAGTTACTTTGAAATGCAAACACAGGAGTCAAGAGAAACTAGAAAAGTGAATACATTTGAGCATTTGGAAATGGCTATACAATGATCAAGTTCTCAAAAGGGAAAGAAACCAAGTGTTCCTTTGTAGCCCTAAATGTATTGCCTTCAGGGATCATAGAGAAAGTTAAATAAATCAACCAGATTGACTGGGGTTGGTGTCTTCTCATTTAATGGTCTTTAGAGAAGAAAGAAAAGGTGATATGACAGGGAAGAAAAGAAGAATAAAAGGAAGAAATCTGTTATCTCACAAAATAGGTGGAGGGAGGAGTACAAAAGAATAACATAATGAGGGCGGCTAGGTGGCACAGTGTGTAAAGCACAGACGCTGGAGTCAGGAGGACCAGAGTTCCATTCTGGCCTCAGACACTTAACACCCACATACACAAACACACACAAAAACACTAGCCTTGTAACCTTGGGCAAATTACTTAACCCCAATTGCCCTCCAAAAAAAAAAGCAAAAAAAAATAAAAGAATAACACAATGATATAATTTTTGTAAAGTGAATAGCACAATACTTGGTACCTAATAGGCACTATATAAATGCTTGTTCCCTCCTTCCTCTTCCCTAATGGGGGGAAGGGTGGGGTCTGGTGGATTCCAATAGTACATCAGTTTACTTAACTGATGCAGGTATTCCACACGGCTATGGAGCCTGCTTCTAGGAGGGATTTGATGATCAGGAATAGAAGTGCTTTGGAGACACCAGGGGATGTGTAGACATTCAGTAACTGGTTCTAGTCTGCTAGCCACTTGATTGGGAAGGGGGTTTTTGATTATTTGCATAGTCAGAACTGGAGGTGTCTTTAGAAATAAAAACTAAGTTTCAGACCAGTCCTTTAGCCATTCTCTCTTTGGATATGATGGTGGTTTGTCTCCTTTGCTCACAGATCCCATTAAAGATAGTGCTCTAAGAAGAAAGGTTTGGGGGACTTCTCCTCTCTGAGACCATGTGCCCTCAAGAAAAGACACTCTGTCCCAGACCTTTGCATCTGTTCTTTTTCCATTCTAGGTGAAGAAATAGTCTCTGACCTTGCAAATTTCAAAAGGTTGAGAGAGTGAGCCATGAAATCTAGGAGGTGAAGTCTAGACTGTATTTTTCAGCCAACCAGGACAGCACTGGTGCCCTGAGGAACAAGAAAAGATCTTCTGAATTCAGGCCAGTGGACTTTAAGATGAGAATTTATTTGGCAGTCATGCTGAATATGGAAGTGAACTTGGTAAGACAAAGGTGGTGTAGAAGAGAGTATGTGCCTGAGGCATTGGGGAAAATGTGAATATTTGTTCTCATTATAACTTTGAAGTAAATATCTTTTTGCAAAATCTAAGTGTTTAAATAGACCTGAGGAGTTAGGCACTGGCCTCTACCATTGGGAGTACAGCCTATGGGGATTTACCTGATGAAGTTAGAAAGGAGACTCCTACAAATGGCCCAGGGTACCACAGAACCGCAAAAGGATGATATAATGGCAGCTTACTTCTGGGAAAGTGGGTTACATGCTATAATAGAATTGAAGGGAACATTATTAATCATAGCTGTGAATGAGAATGGGAAGAACTCATGGGAAAAAGGGAAGAGGATATCAGAATGAATTAGGAAGTGGAATCTCCCAATATTTTTGTTTACAATAAACACACTTAAAACAGAAAGATTCACACAGAATAAAAATAAGAAGTTATTGCAAAATCTATTATATTTCAGTTGAACTAAAAAAGCATGTGTAGCAAACATGATTTGAAACAAGACAACCACAAAAAAAATTAAAAAGATAAACAGGGAAACTAAATTAAGTCAACAGGTAGCAAAAACAATGAATTAATATCAGTCCTTAACTTATATATGTACTGAATGACATAGCATATAAATACTTAAAGGGAAAATTAATTGAATTGTAGGGAGAAGTAGACAGTAAAACTAAAATATCAGGAACCTCAATGTATTCCTTTCAGTGCTAGACAAATATAACAAAAAAGAAAAGCAGAAAAGATGAAAAAAATGAATAGATTTTAGAAAAGTTCTATATTATAGTTCTCTGATGACTACTGAAGGGGAACAAAAAAGGAGTGTACATATCTCAGAGCTGTGCATGGCAATTTGACAAAAACAGACCATGTTTTGGGGCATGAAAATCTCATAGCCAAATGCAATAAAGTAGAAATATTAAACAAACTCTTTACTGACTACAATGTAATAAAAGCATACTCAGTGAAAAACATTTAAAGAAAACAGATTAACTAATTTAAATCCATTGGTAGTTCAAAGGGAAAAAAACCATAGAAACAGCAGTAAATTTCATCAAAGAAAAGAACAACAATGTTACAAAATAAAAACTTTTGCAGTGCAGCTAAAACAGTTCTTGGAGAAAAAAATATACCTCTAAGCACTTTTCCAACTAAAGAAATAATAGATCAGTGAAATGAACATGCAATTAAAAAATGTAAAAAAAAAAATGAACTGATAAAAAAGAAAAACTCAAACACCAAGTGGAAACTCTGAATTCTAGGACAGTTAAGTGGCACAGTGAATAGAGTACTGACCCTGGAGTAAGAGGAACTAAGCTCAAATCTGGCCTCAAACTTTTTCTAGCTCCATGATCCTGGGCAAGTCACTTAACCCTGTTTGCCTCAGTTTCCTGATATATAAAATGAGAAATGGTTATGAAGAATAAAACACAACTGAAAACAATTGAACAGCAAGAAATTCTGAAACTCAAAGAAGAAATGAACAAAATTAAAACTTACTCCTTAATTAATTGATAGATAAAACTAGGAGCTGTTTTCTTTCTTCTTTCTTTCTTTCTTTCTTTCTTTCTTTCTTTCTTTCTTTCTTTCTTCTTTTTTTTTTTTAAAAGCAATTGGAGTTAAGTAACTTGCCCAAACTTACACAGCCAGTTTTTTTGTGTGGGTGTTAAATATCTGAGGCCAGAACCAATCCTGGGTCCTTCCGACTCTGGGGCAGGTGCTCTTACTTACTGTACCACCTAGCCGCCCCAAAGCTGTTTTCTTTAAACTAATAAACATTTAGCTAGTTGATTTTTTAAAAGAAAGGAAAAAAACTTTTAAAAAGGTGTCAAAAATAAAAGAAATCACAATTGAAGTGAAAATAAATTACCATAAACTATTTTATAGAAATGATGAGAAATTAATTACATGCCCAAAAATGGCTGAAAAGAAAAGGATGAATATTTACCAAAAATACTCAGTTTACAGAACAAGAATGAGAAACTAGAATAGAACAAGAAACACATTACTTAACCCAATATCAAGAAAAGAAATTAAACCCTTAATAAACTTCCAAAGGAGGGAAATCCAAAACCAGATGGATTTTAAAATGGTTCCTATCGACTATTCAAAGAAAAATTTGTTCAAATATTTCACAAACTATTTGCAAAAATAGGAGGGAAAGAGATCATTCTAAACTCTAAGATACAAATATGGCATTGATATTTAAATAATAATAATAGCTGGCATGTGCATAGCACTTACTATGTAGTAGGAACTATATTATGTGGTTTGCAAATATTCTCTCATTTGAAACTCACAACAACCCTGGGGAGGTAGGTATTATTGTTCTCCCCATTTTGCAGATGAGGAAACTAAGACAAACAGAGTTTAAGTGATTCACACAGCTAGCAAGTATTTAATGCTGGATTTGAACTCAGATCTTCCAGACTCCAGACTCAACACTCTACCCACTGTACCAGCTACCTGCCAGTGAGCTCCCTAAAACCAGGGAGAGTGAAAATATAGAAAGAAAGCTATAAATTAATATCATTAATGAATAGTGACAGAAAATATTAAATACAACACATTCATGGGGTTTAGGGGTACAAAGGCAAAAAACTATGACTAACTCCAGGCCTTACCCCAAACCTGTGTTTAAATAACAATTTTTAATAATAATTATTATTTTTTTAAAGCAATTGGGGTTAAGTAACTTGCTCAAGGTTACACGGCCAATTATTTCTGGGTGTGGTGCTAAGTATCTGAGCCCAGATTCGATCCCCAGGTTATACTGACTCTGGGGCCAGTGCTCTTACTCCCTGTGCTACCTGGCCGCCCCTTTAATAATTGTTTTAATAATTCCAATCATATTAATTTAATATCTCAAATAAGTAAAATAAAACACTGTACCCATAAAAAGTTGCATTTTCTATATTATTAGATCTGGCACATGATGCAGTCTTCTTGTCTGCCAGTGTAGCTGCAGCAATTGCTTCAAGGATTTCCTTCTCTTTGGAAAAATGCAAGATACAATGATCCCTATGGGATAAAATCTTATGACTGAGTCTGTATGGTAGAGAGACAAAGACGAATCATTCCCAAAGAGAGTGCAGAGTCTGCAGTTCTTTAGCACACTGAAACTTTTAACAAAAATTAACTATTTATAATAAATTTATGTATACTTATGGTAGTAAATTCTAAAATAGAAGGATAATATATAGTATTTATGTATTTATGACTTGCTAATTTTTAAAAGTTTTTAATATATATATGTCACCTGTGGTTTTCTGCAGTATGCCACAAATCTCCAAACATTCCTATTTCATTATGAATGACCAACCCACAGAAAACCAAAACCATGAATGTGAAGCCCATGAATGTTTAGGGATGACCATATTAGCAAAGTGACCACAAAAGTTTTTTAAATGATTATACTTCAAGACCAGATTGAATTTTTAGCACAAATGCAGAATTGGTTCAATTATTTAAAAAATCATAAACATAATAGACCATATTAATAACTAAAGTAATAAAAACCACATGATACCATCATTAAAAGCTAAAAAGCTTTTTGACAAAATACAACATTCACAATGTTAAAAAAAATAACAACATTAAAAAGTACAGGACAGTAATGCATTGTTGGTGAAACTGATAATCAGTTTATTCACTTTAAAATTTTCTAAATTATTTATTTTTATTTTCAGTTCCAAATTCTCTCCCTCCCTCTCCTCCTTTTCTCTATCTAATGAGAAGGCAAGAAATATGATAGTTCAGTCATTTTGGAAAGCAATTTGGAGGTATGCTCAAATAACCACTCAACTGTTCATAACTTTTGACCCACAGATAATAGAACCAGGCTTATACTTCAAAGAGATCAATGAAAATGGGAAAAGATACTTAAGTACAAAAATATCATGGTAGTTTTGTTATAGCAAAGAACTGGAAATTAAGGTTGTACCCACCAATTCAGAAATGATTGAGCAAATTATATAGAGAAATATGCTGGAACATCATTGGACCACCAGAAATAATGAAAGTGATTATTTCAGAGGAACCTGGGAAGAGCCTGTACAAACTGATAAGAAGTAAAGTGACCAGAAAAATTATTCAAAATAACAAAATTGTAAAGAAAAAGCCACTTTGGAAGACTTAAGAATTCTGATTCATGCAATGACCAATCATAATTCCAGAAGACTTAAAATACAATATGCTACCTACCATTTGACAGAGAGGTGAAGGGTTCAAGATGTACAATGAGGCATAGATTTTTTTTGGAGGGGGAAAGGCAGGGCAATTGGGGTTAAGTGACTTGCCCAAGGTCACACAGCTGGTAAATGTCAAGTGTCTGAGGCTGGATTTGAGTTCAGGTCCTCCTAGTAGCTCTGAGACAGATTGTTGGACACAGAAAATGTTAGCATTTGTTTTGATGTACTACGTTTACCGTTAAAATGGTTTTGTTTTTGCTTTTCTCTTTTTCCAATTTGAGGGAGAAAGGTAGAATGAAGAGGGATGTTAGCCAAAATGTTGTGGAGAAAGCGAAAACAAACAAACAAAACAAAACTACTCAAGCATTTTTTTAAATGAATGGATGAGAACATGAGGAAGATCAGAAGAAAACACATAAACAGCACAACTTTCAAAGTTATATGCTGAATTTATCATATCCTTAAAAATCAAAGAGAATTCTATATAATAGAAATTCTGTTTCACATAAAATCCTTTTATTGTTCTATTTTCTATAGGACATGTTCATTTTATCTGGTGAATATTGAGTTCAGGATTGAAAAAATTATAGTTGAAAAAGTATTAATTTTTTTCTATATTCCACTTTTGCCATCACCCAATTTATTGTTGTTAGCTTCCTTATCCTCTTGTAATGGTGCCCCTTTAACTTACATATTGTTGGAGAATCTCTTTTGGAAAAACACCTTCTATTTCTTATATATTGTTTTTTCAAATGAATTATCTTTCCTAGCTTACTTATGGCACCCACCCGCTATTCTTATATACTTGAGTCACCAATAAGGATCACACTGACCTGGCTTTCTTTGAGTTTGGGGATGTTTTTTTTTTTTTCCTGGTGCTTTCATCTAACTCATAGGCAAAGCCTTTCAAAACTATCTTTTCAAGGATTAGAACAACAGTAGGTGTCCAGGTAAAATAGTTTGATTTTTTTTTCTTTGTAGGTTTTGAACTTTTACTCTTTGTCACCATAATTCTTCCCTATATAGTTTCTCGCCCTACTTCCTTTCAAACTATTGAAGAGATCAAGCTGATGGAATATTGGTAATGATGGTATGTTTCATTTCTGGATGAACCAAATCAGTTCTGTTGCCATCTTGACAGCAGCTCAATCAAAGTTTGACTCTGAATGTGTGTATGATAAGCTCCTTGGGATTTATACAAAAATTGGCATGGTGAAAAACTGAAAACGGGCACAGAGACATTTAAATTATCATTTGGTTATTTACCACCTATTTCTAGAAATTGTATTAGCTTCAACTGTTCAAGGTAGGATTATGGCACTCCTTCCAACAGACTGAAATCTTAAAGGAGGGATGAAAAAGATATTTTTTTTCTCCTATCAATAGTCACTGACACAAGCCCTTCATAAGTACATAATAATTAAATAAATACAATAATTTTTAACTAAACAGAAAATATAAACTTTATGTACTTTGTTTACACAATAAAATACACAATTCACTTGGATGTTATGGACAATTAAGGAAAGATGATTGGGATTATGGAAAGGAAAATTAGTAGAGGGACAGAAACATTGTCAGAGAGAAAGAGATCAAATGGGAGGAAAGAAGGAAAAAAGAGAAATAGAGTGGGACAAGTTATTACAGGATCAGAAATTAGTGTGTGCCATATTATGTACTTGGGCTACGGACATTAGAACAGAGTCCTATCTAGAGTCCTATCATGGACAAAGCTTATGAAATGACTATGGGAAACTATGGGGAATTAGGAAGAGTGAGACTGAGCAGGAGTTTCCCTAGGAAAGAGGGAAGGAAGTATCACCTGGTAGCTTCCTATCTTAACCAGTTATTTTATCCAAAGAGAGGGGTGGTGAATAGAGAACCAATCTGGAAATCTAAAAGATCTGGGTTCAAGTTCTCCCTTTGACACATACTGGCCTTGTGACTCTGGGAAAGTCATTTCCTTATCAGTGCTCTAAGAAACAACCCAGTGCTGTAAGTTGCCCTGAAGTTGCTAACCCACGGTGGTACAAGGATTTCTCTCATCAGGGAGTGCCTTATAGTAGCAAAATAAAAGAAGTCACTCCTAACCCTGCTGTTACTCTGTGGGTGCCAGATTCACTTATTTCTGTGCTACTGAAGGAATGGAACTATTGTCAATACTTTCTAAATTTCAGTGCCCTAAGGCAAAGTCGTGGTCATTATGCCCTAGTTATACTGAGGCAGTAGATTAAGTTAAGACCTGCTATAACTGGATTTTAAAATGCCCAATAGTAGGGGAAACTAGGTGGTACAATGAATACAGCACCAGCCCTGGAGTCAGGAGGACCTGAGTCCCAAATCCAGCCTCAGACACTTTACACACACATACAAAAACTAGCCGTGTGACCTTGGGCAAGTCACTTAACCCCAATTTCCCTACCTTCCCCTCTCCAAAAAATAAAATATAATGCCCAACAGCTTTACAACAGTTTAGAAACATATCTTCTACATTGAGGAAGTTTATTTTTTCTACTTTTCTTTTTAAATATAAAAGTTTATCTTTAAAAATAGATATTTATTGTAATGAGATTCTGAATGTTTTGCTTATTGTGAAATGATAAATAAAATCTTGAAAAGTATTTTGGAATCTTTGAGATGACTGGCAATTTTCTACATTAACCTTAAAGATACCTTTGATGTTGAAAACTCGTAAGATGATTTCATGTCTGATGAAGAAATATTAAAGTTATTTCATTTTACAATGTCTGAAGGTTACATTTAGAAGCAACACCTGTAAGACCAGTTCAAATAGACTATGTCTAATTGGTTCCTAGTTTATATCTAATTAGTTCCTAATACATAGTGGAAATTCAATCCCCTAACAGTGAAAAAAAATTGAAGTAATTGCCATTAGAAACAAATGGATTATTGTTTAAAATTTTTTAAGAGAAGATCAAATGAACAAGGAGAACCAGAAATAGTTGAACTTAACAATCCAGTGTTGAATAAATCTAAATATATCAATTACTTAAGAAAGAGTTCCCTTTTTACTAAGAACTGCTTAGAAAACAGGAATGTAGTATGGCAGAAATTAGGTTTATACCACTATCTTACATCAAGCTCCAAAAATAATTTTGAAAATGAGACAAGAAATAGATCACATACCTTTCACAGTTATGAGGATGGGATAAATCCTTAAACAAACAAGAGAGGAAGGTGATTACAAAAGATAAATGAATTATTTTGATTATATTCAATTGCAAGTTTTTGCACAAACCAAATTAATGCATGTAGAATAAGAAAAGCAGTTGATAGAAGGGGGAAAAATCTTTGTATCAAACATCTCTGGTAACAGTGTGATATTCAAAATATCTAGACAATTAACAGACATGTAAGATCAGCATCCACTGCACAATAGATATGTGGGCAAATGATATGAACAAACATGTCTCAAAAGAGGAATTGCAAAGTATTCACAGCCACATGAAAGAATGTTCCAAAATATTAAATATAAGAGAAATGCTGACCAAACAACACTGAGGGTTCATATTACATCTAACAAATCAGCAAAAATGATAAAAGATGAACATAAGTAATTTTAGTGGGATGTAGAAAGACTCTGGGTTCTCAAAGGCTACCTGAGTGAAGTATAAGCAATGGTAGGTCTTAACACAGTGGGAAGGCTTCAAATGTGCCCAACAGACAGTGTGCTTTCTGAGGATCAGTGGAACTATTAAAGACAGACTTAATTATTAGAAGGCTGTCACCTCAGTGATGAGTTCTTTGGCCATGATAACCCATGAAAATTTTTAAATGGCCCTAGACCTGTGTATCCCTCTTCTCCTTTGGCAGAGAAGGTGGGAATGTGGCAAAAAAAGGTGTGAAGAATCAAACAATTTTTAGACTGTCTATAAACTTTAACTGAGCTATTGGTACTCTAAATGTGAATTCCTTTTTCAGTGATCAACAAGCAAATCTACTATTGGAATAACAGAATTCTATCTTTACATTTTCACTATAAATGAAACCAAATTTAAAAGGTTACAAATAAATGGAAGTGGTTCACAGGTTCTCCTTGGAAAGAAAACTGAGGGAGTTGGTGGAGTGGTTGTTATCACACATCCAAAGGAACAAGAAAAATAAACTAATGGAACATGTTTAGTCAACTAATCAATCAACAAGTATTTATTAAGTACTGACTGTTTTCCCAAATACTAGGCATATAAGTACAAAGAATGGAGCAATCTCTACTCATAAGGAACTTTCATTCTATTTTTTTTTTTGCTTTTTGGAGGGCAATTGGGGTTAAGTGACTTGCCCAAGGTCATATGGCTAGTTTTTTGTATTAAGTGTCTGAGGCCAGATTTGAACTCAGGCCCTCCTGACTCCAGGGCCGGTGCTCTATTCACTGTGCCATGTAGCTGCCCCCGGAACTTCCATTCTAACGGGGGAAGACATGAACAACATAGAATAAATGCAGCTTAAATATAAGGTTAATAAATAAAAATATATACAAAGTAGTTTCATATAAAGTAGTTTGTGAGGGAGCAGTTGGGGAAACCAAGAAAGGCCGTATGTAGAAGATGATTCTTGAGGTTCCTTTTAAATAAGGAGATGGATTGTATTAGGGAAGTGTAAAGGAGTAGTGTGCTCCAGGAATGAGAGAAGCAGAAGACCAGTGCAAAGTTAGGTGATGAACTATCACATGTGAGCAACACAGAGAAGGCCAGTTTGGCTGGACTGTGGAGGTTGGAAAGGAGGGTAACTTGCAGGAAGGTTGTATAGAGTTTTAAAAGGTAAAGAAAGGAGTTTGTATTTTATCTTGTAGGCAATGGGGAGCCATTGTGGTTGATGGAGTAGGCTAATGATATGGTCAGATTTATAACGAAGGAAAATTACTTTTACAGCAATGCATAGGATGGACTAGAGATGGGGAGAGGCTTTTAAAGCCTTTGACAATCTGCTGCCTTTCAACTTTTACAGTCTTCCTATACTTTACTCCTCTCTCCCTCATACTCTATAATCCAGTGACACAGACCATCTTGATGGTCCTTTAATGTGACATTTCATCTTCCAATTTCATGGCTTTTCACTGGTTATCTCCCTCCTCACCTGTTTCCTAAATACCCTGCCTTTTTTCAAGACTCAGTTCAAGTCCTTCTCCACCCTCAACAAGGTCTCCTCCACCCTCAACATTAGCATCTTCTCTTTTGGATTTCTCCAAATTACACTGTATCTATCTATCTATCCATACATATATATATCTATATTCATA
Source organism: Petaurus breviceps papuanus (assembly GCF_028583685.1). Lineage (NCBI taxonomy): Eukaryota > Metazoa > Chordata > Mammalia > Diprotodontia > Petauridae > Petaurus > Petaurus breviceps. The sequence goes on from NW_027185771.1 coordinate 391,203, forward strand.
CATACATACATACATGTCTTACACATACATAGTTTTTTAGCAAACACTGTTTGTCAAGAGAATGGCAAGAGACCCAACTGAGCAAACTTCATGCCATATAAAACATTGCCATGTCCCTCCACCTACCAGTCTCCTAGTATGCCCTCCAATTGCTTTATATATATTTATGTATGCATATGTTATCTCCCCAAGAGAACATACATTCCTTGAGGGCAAGAACTGTTTCATTTGTGTCTTTGGATGCAAAGTGCTCAACACAGAATAGATGCGTGATAAATGCTTACTGAGTAACTGAGGGCATCTAAGGATGAGAATTGAAGGATATCAATCAGAAAAATGGCAAAAATCTGAAGCTTTTTATACTGAATTCTTTTCTCCATCAAGGATGATGGGGCCACCATACCTGTACACTCATATCATGGTCTTTAATGGGCTTACAAGAATGGTTAAAAATGAAATTAAAGAGAATAAAGATGGAGAAAAGAAGTGGATTAGAGTAAGAGTATAGAGAGGAATCTGTGCTGAAGGGTGATTATTGTGAGGATATTGAGAGATTGATTTATAAGGCATTTCAAGGTGGGAGGAGGGTGATACCAAGGGCATTAAAAAATCCCCTACCTTATTAATACTTAAAAAAGAAAACTAAAGAAAGAGCCTCTACCACCAACACACATATTATATTACATTACATTAAATATACGTGCACATTCATAATATATACACATGTGCATATATGTATATGTATATAAATATATATGTATATGTATATATACTTGCTTCACACTTTACAAAAAGTTTTCTGAGAATAATCTACATATGCATCAAGGACATTCTTCATGAGGGGATTAATAGGGAATGAGCTGGCTTTTTTAAGTGATTTTTACGGTAGTATACATCTTTATCATCACACAATTGACATAAAGCTATAGAGGATACAAGATGCCATATTTGTTAATCACCAAAAAATACAAAAGTACGTGACTTAGTAGCATAAAACTCTTCCCCAAAGGCTGTCCTTCATCAAAGTATCTTCCATGGACACATCAAAATTATTTGATATTCTTTGAAAGGTGTAACAGCAGAGATAACCTTGTTCAACAACACAATATCAATGTCAGGCATACAGACAACAGGATGATGTCCACTTGCCAAAGGTATTTGCCACTGAGGTGAAGAAGATCTAGGACAGAATCAAAGTGGAAAAGAGATTCCCAATAAATGCTGAAGTCCTTCCTCCAGATGTTATGTCCGCGGATGACATCTGTCCTGGCTTCATTAAGCAGTGGAATAAGGTAGAGCTTCCTTAATGAGATCTGTAACCATTCCACAGCATTTGGGGTGACCATTTACAGAGGAAAACACAAGTAGATTAAGGATGCCTACTGTTTGGATCATAAAATGCAGTTAAATAGACAACCTACAGAATCCACTCATCACATCTGAATGATGTACAGAATTACATCATTATATGTACCTATATATACAATATTTGTAAAGCACTTAGTACAGTGTCTGGTACATAGTAGGCACTTAATAAATGCTTGCTTGCTTCCTTCCTGGAAAGGTAGACTAGTGACAGGTGATAAATATATAAATATATGTACACACACACATATCTTGGTCAGACACTGCAAATGGACAATGAGTTAAATCCAGAATTAACCAGGAAAGGAGTGGGGGAAAGCTAGATTATATCCACAAAACTGCAAAGCTCCTTCTGTGACTGAAGAACTTCTCCCCAAAATAAAGGCCCATCTTAGAACTTAGAAGAAGAACTGGAATTAAAGATGGCCTCAAAAAATCTAAAATAGAAAAATAATGGCTAGTCATGTGCTAAAAGTCAAAGATAAAGATAGTCCCTGAGCTTGACTTTTATCTTCACAATGCCCAGATAAAATGAGGGAGGCCCCCCAGCACAGTGGGCAAGACTACTTGTGGAGAACTTGTGAGGGGACATGGACCAGCGTTACCTACAATGAGTAGGGATGGATGGGCTACGGCAGGAAACATCCACATTGATGAGGTCCATTTTAAATATTTGAGAAGCCCCTGAAAATGGGTGGGAAGTTTGGCAGAGCAGATATGTAGTCTAATTCAGTTATAGAGTATATAAGAAAATACAGTAGGAATTGACAGTAGGTAAGGAAGGGAGAAAGAAGGCTGTCAAGATTATATAGAAAGAGAGAATCCATTCTAAATAACCTTAAGCTTTGGTCCTACATAAAATGCACAAAAGTACAGCCTATACAAACCAACCAGTCAACCAATCAATAAGTACTTATTAACCACCTACTGGTGCCAGGCACTGGACTAAGTGCTAGGGAGACAAACACAAATAAAAAGAACAATAGTCACCGTCCTCAAGGAGCTCACAGTTCAATGACAGAAGCCAACATACAAAAGGAATCAAAACCATGGCTGGGAGTAAGGTGTAAAGAGCATGATGGAGAAGTCCAAAGAAGTACAAAAAATTTAGAAGAAGGAGAAGAAGAAGGGGAAGAAGAAGGAGAAGGAGAAGGGGGAGACAAAAATAATGACAACAATGGCGACAAAGTTCCTTTTACTGCTGATCTTACTATATTTTCATCAACCAGTGATCAATTTTATATAAATCAAAAGTCAACTGGTTTACTTAAAACCATATTCTAATGGAACTAATTTGGAAAGAGATGTGTACTTCAAAGGCAACATGAGCTTAACAATGTTAATTATCTGGAAATGGTCATGTGCTTTCAGGGATTCTTGAAGAATATATGGCCATTTTTGATCAATTTACCTCCCAAAACTTAACAGTTCTGAAAGCAGAATGCCTAAAGAAATTTGAATCAACTGGGTTCTTTGGAAAATATATTTTGCTAAAGGCTTAAGGAAGTTTATATACAAAGAAATATATATAATTCTTATAAAAAGAAAAGTTATCAGAAAAATTCTTCCACTGTTGACCTAAAATAAAACTCTCTGTCGCTTGAAATGGAGCATAATACCTTAGAGGTAAGTCACCAAAGTAATATGTAAAGACTAAGTGGAGGGGGCGGTCAGGTAGCACAGCTAGTAAGAGCCGGTAGTATCAGAACGACTTGGAGAATCGAATCCCAGGCTCGGACACTTAGCACCCACCCAGAAACACCTGGCTGTGTAACCTTGAGCAAGTTACTTAACCCAGATTGCTTTAAAAAAAAAAAAAGACTAAGTGGAGAGAAAAAGGCAATGGATGTTAATGACTTTCCCCTGACCTTCTAGAAGCAGTGATGGAATGCTCAGATGAGATTTTCCAGCAGGTTATAGAAGATATCACAAGAGCCCTGGATTTCAATGAATTTATTGCAAAGTTATGATTATTAATAACTAAATAATAATAACTGATACTTTTTGCTATTTTTTTCTTCTGAAATGGTTGGTTGAAAGTTTAAAAATGAGGAAAATTGGGGAGGCATGAGAAGAGAAGAAAAAGATATCTGGAACCAAGTGGATATGGATTCTAGATACAAACTACAGTTTGGGAATCTAAAGCAGTCCTAGTTGCAAAAGATAAAGCATTTAAAAGCAGCAGCAGGTTAGTCACTCATGAAAGCCATAATTCATGAAAAAGGTCATATTGGCTTGGGCTCAATTCCAACATAAGCAAAAGGAAGGGATAAAGTAAGGAGAAGGAATGAAAGATCATAAGGGAAAAAAGAATCAAATGGTAGGGTAGAAGGGGAAAGAATAAGAAAATAAGGTTAATTAACAGGATTACAGCAAAACTATTTTCATCTCAAATAGATTAGATGTCACTATTTCAATACTCTCCAAACTGATTAACCGATTTTGATTAGATCTATTGGCTAAATGAATTCAAAGTTCCACTAGACCAACCTTAGAACCATTGGACAGCTTCCTAATGAGAATATTCTTGTTTAGTCTCATTTCCAAAGAAGGTTGTAGCTATTCAAGTCCACGGGGGGGGGGGGGGGGGAGAGAAAAAAAAAGAAGCAACATTAACTGAAATGTCATTTTAAAGAGAGGCTGTTGGACCAGGGGGGAAAAATTACTTGAAAGCACTGTCAGAACTTCCAAAGCAGCTAAAAAATCCAAACTTGTTTTGGTTCTAGTGGAGGTGACAGATAATTTAAATGAAAGGTACAAGAATAACAAATGATTCTGGGGTATTTTACTTACAGTTTTTTGCAGGATATATCTTTGATTGGGGAAAAGAATTAAATGGCAAAACTTTCACAAATTACACTCGTGTCCTGGAGAGACAATCATCATGGTCATGAACCTTTAAATTGTAAGTTCAACTCAGGTCAACTCTCTAACATACCTAATTCTGATGTTATTTCTCCAAATCTATACATTCAATTATCTGAGCTAATGACTATAGGAAAGAACTTAGAAAATTTGAATCCACAGATGATCGAAAAACTTGATGTTAACCATTAGTTTGACCTCCTGCCCTGTTGGTTCTTTAAGATGGCTGCTAACCAAACAATTATACATTTAACTACCTCAAGGTACTATTTGCTCTTTAGAAATTCAATTTGTCTAAGACATTTGTGTTGACTTTACTCACAGTCATCATTCTATCATTTAATTCTACCAACATCCCTTCCTCTTGTCCAGAGGAGAGCTCAGTTGGTGAGAACAAAAGTAATGAAGGCAGATTTGACTAGGTAGAAGACAGTTGCCTCTTTGATGTTCATAATTCTAAGCTTCTTAAAATTTATATTGTTAGGTAAAAGGGCAACTCAGAAAAAGTGGGGATGAATTGGCACAAATCTATCACCATAAATGAAAAGAGTGCAAGGATATTGTGTCAAAATACAAGGAAGGTCATCCTGTTAGAGAAATTTCTGAATGCACTGAGAATGAAACCTGGTCACAGTCACAATGTTAACTGGGCTACAAAAGGGAAATAGGATAATAGAGAAATTGATTCATCAATTCCTAAATAGCAGAAAATTGGCTTTATGTCAACTTTCACTACACATTCTTTTCTCACTATCTTTTTTACCCCTTCTATATGGTCTTAAGTCCTAGATACCACTAAAGGGTGAAATATCATTCCAAAACTGAAGCATGAAAAATTTGGGGTTCACAGTATAGTACAGAAGGGGTTCTCCCACCTAGCTGTATGGACTCTTTACATTATCAGGTTCAAAATTGGGCATTATTCCATAAAATCGGATATCTATTCAAAACCAAGGCAATATATAATATTCTAATTCCTTACTTGTTGACTTGACATGATTTTTTAAAATCTGTGAATATTTTTGACATGAAAACTTGATTGTGACATCACACCTTATCGCTTATATTGCCAGATGTATCATAATGAACATTTATAGTATATTTATTAAAAATAAATTTCAATTCTACCCTCTATAGGAATATACATATAATAGTACATGTACTATTATTACATTATATGTAGGTTGTATTACAATAATGTAAACTATATGCATTATGATATATGTAAATTATGTGTAGATTTTATGATATGTGTAGATTATATATTTAGATATATGTAGATAAGCATATTTGTAATAAGTATATATGTGTGTGCATACAAATACACATATACATATACACACATACACATATATATTGAGGGGATGGAGGGAAAACTTTTGGAACTAAAAACAAAAAAAATTTAGTTTTAAAAATAATAGTGTATATATTAATACATTTCTATAGCACTTTAAAGTTGACAAAGTGTTTTCATGAATAACTTTTCTATAACCAATATTTGTAAGAGTTAATTGAAAGCAACCACATATACCTAAAATATTTCCTTCTGAAATAGGCAACAATTATTTTCTTTATATGTGCCATGTGGTTGAAATCTTTAACTAGTTGGCTTTTAAGGAGCAAAATTGACATTTAAACAAGATTCATGAATAAAGAATGAAATTGAAAGGCCATGATGTCACTATTGAAATCACTGATCATCATCATCATCATATGTACTTACATTTATATAAAGCTTTACATTTACAGAGTGCTTTAATCTCATTTAATTTTCACAACCACCATCAATTATTACTATGCTTATCTTACAGATTAGTAAATTGACTCAAAGAGAGTTAAATGATATGCCCAAGATCAGACAAATATTCTGGCTCCAAGTCTCATGTTCTTTCTCCCATACTATACCCCCTTCCCCCAGAACCCTTCCCTTTCAATGTAAAGGAAGATTTACAATCTAGAGACAAATGAAAACTCACATATAGAAACACAGGATTATAGATTTAGAGCTGCAAAGAACTTAAGTAGCCATCTGGTCCAATGTCCTTCATTTTACAAATAAGAAAACTGAAACACAGAAAGAGTAACTTGTTCCCAGTTATATAGATCATGACAAAGTCATTTGGCTTTATAGTGAAAAATTCCTTGTTTATTTTTAAATTTTTTATTTTTTTAATTAAATTTTAAGTTTATTGTTAGTTTACACCATTCATTTGCACAAGACTTTGAGTTACAAATTTTCTCCCCATCTTACCCCTACCCACCACCCCAAAACAGTGATTCCACTGTATACCCACTCCCCCAATATGCTCTCTCCTATATTCTCCCCCAGGCCCCCTCTGACTTTCCAGTAGGGCAAGATGGATCTCTATACCCCAGTGCCTGTATATCTTATTTCCCAGTTGCATGTAATAATAATAATAATAATAATAATAATAATTTTAAAACATTTGATTTTAAAACTTTGAATTTCAGATTCTTTCCCTTCTTCCCTTGTCACCCACTTTTACTGAGAACATAAACAATTCAATATAGGTTGGACATGTGTAGCTACGCAAAACATTTCCATAGTGGATATATTGTGAAAGACAATATTTCCCTCCATCCTATCCCACCTCCCACTTGTTCTATTCTCTACCTTGACTGTGTCCCTTTTCAAAAGTGTGTGCTTCCAGCTTCCCTCTCCCCAACCTGCCCTTCCCTCTATGATCTCCCCTCTCATCCCTTCCCCCCTACTCTTCTGTAGGGTGAGATACCCTATTTAGTGTATATGTCAATCCCTACCTGAGCCAAATTCAATGAGAGTAAGGTTGATTCATTCCCTTTTGCCTTCCTGTTCTTCCCCTCCATTGTAGTAGTTTTGCCTTGCCTCTTCTATATGAGAAAATTTACTCCATTCTGTCTCTCCCCATCTTCTTTCATTATATATATATTCCTCTCTCACCTCTCAATTTTACCTTTTAAATATCATCCCTTCATATTCAATTGGTCCTGTGCGCTCTGTCTATGTACACCTGTACACATATATACACACACTCACATATGTATTCATATGCCTATATACCTTCCTATATAGATATATATGTATTACACACACACACACATATATATATGTATATATATATATATATATATATATTCACTTCGACCATTCTTATACTGAAAAAAGTTTCATAAGTTACAATTATCATTTTTCAATGTAGGAATGTAATAGTTCAACTTTGATAAGTTTGTTATGATCTCTTTTCCCTATTTACCTTCTCATTCTTCTCTTGCTTCTTGTATCTGAATGTCAAATTTTCTATTCAACTCTGGTTTTTTTCATCAAGAATGCTTGAAAGTCCTCTATTTTATTGAATGACCATATTTCACCCTGAAACATGATACTCAGTTTTGCTGGGTAGGTGATTCTTGGTTTTAATCCCAGCTCCTTTGACTTTTGGAATATCATATTCTAAGCCCTTCAATCCCTCAATGTAGAAGCTGCCAGATTCTGTGTTATCCTGATTGTTTTTCCACAATATTCAAATTATTTCTTCTTGGCTGCTTATAATATTTTCTCCTTGATCTGGGAACTCCGGAACCTGGCTATAATATTCCTAGGAGTTTTCTTTTGGGGATCTATTTCAAGAGGTGATCGGTGGATTCTTTCAAACTCTATTTTGCCCTCTGGTTCTAAAATATCAGGGCAATTTTCCTTGAGAATTTCATGAAGGATGATTTCTAGGTTCTTTTCTTTATCATGGCTTTCAGGTAGTCCAATAATTTTAAAATTATCTCTCCTGGATCTATTTTCCAGATCAGTGGTTTTTCCCATGAGATATTTCACATTGCCTTCTACTTTTTCATTTGTTTGGATCTGTTTAATAGTATCTTAATTTCTCATAAGGTCACTAGCTTCCATTTACTCCAATCTAATTCTGAAAGAATGATTCTCTTCAGTGAGCTTTTGAGATTCTTTTTCCATCTGGCAAATCCAGCATTTTAAGGCATTCTTCTCCTCATTGGCTTTTTGAGCCTCTTTTGGCATTTGAGTTAGTCTGTTTTTTAAGGTGTCATTATCTTCATTCAGATTGTTGACTCTCTTTTCATGATTTTCTTGCATCATTCTCATTTCTCTTCCCAATTTTTCCACCACTTCTCTTATTTGGTTTTCAAAATCCTTCTTAAGCTCCTCTATGGCCTGTAACCAATTCATATTTTTCTTTGAAGCTTTTGGTACAGGAGTTCTGACTTTGCTTTCTTCCTCCTGTTCCATGCTTTTATCTTTTTTGTCTCCAAAAAAAGAATCCAAAGTCATATTGCTGTGCTTGCTTTGCTTCCTTTGCTTGCTCATGTTGCCACTCAATTACTTGACTTTTGAGGTTTTTTTTTGCCACAATAGAACTCTGCTTCCAGAGAGGAGAGCTTTGTCCCAAATTGCTGGTTTTTTTGTAGCTGCTGAAGCTATTAGTTGGGTTCCCTCTCTGAAGCCTCCACATGCTCTGGTACCTGGTCACACACCCCAGGACCTCCACCCCAAACAGTGATCCAGATCCAAGCAGGTTAAAGCAAGAGCGATTACCCCTCAGACTGGTCACTTGGTCTCCTTACAATCTGCTGGCCAGGATCTCTGAAGCAGCCACACCTCAGCCACTTTTCCCTCAAGGGAGCAGAGGCTGGACCACACTTCCGGTCCCCCTGTTCCCACAAAGTCCACACTGACCTCTCACTTTGTCTTTGGCATTTATGGGTTGATAATTATTGAAAAGGCCACAGCTACTGGCGATCCACTCTGGCAGCTGGTCAGGGCACCTTGAGGCTAAAATCTTGGTCTCAGGCAGGGCTGGGCTGTGCTCCCAGCATGCTGTAATGGACCCTTCCTGTCCACCTGCCAGGCTGCCTTCAGTAGGAGGTTTGTTTCTCTCTGTCATGGTGTGGGTTCTGTATCCCTAAAGTTTGTTTAGAGTCATTTTTTTATAGGTATCTGAGGTGGTTATGAAGGAAACATATGAAGTTTTCCTGCTTCTATGCCACCATCTTGGCTCCACCTCTCCATTTTGAAAAATTCTTAATAAAACGCATCTTATTATTTCCATTGTTAAAAACAATACTATTGCACTTGGGGTAGAAGAAGGACTTGCCCTTGATCTTATCTGATGGGTCTTAATTAAACAGCATCAACAACTAAACTGCTTACATAAAGATAGATGTTGTCAGGGAGAGAAGAAAGAAAAATGTAAGAAATGAGATGAAGCTGACATTAATCATTTGTCTTCTTACAATAGCTCTAGTTACATATTTAGGGATGGAAGAAACAAACTATAGGCTAAAATGAAATTTGCATATTATTATTGCAACTATGTAGTCTGGTGGTTGGCATGCTGAAGTTGGAGTTAGGAAGATCTGAGTTTAAATTTTGTCTCAGTCCTCTATGTTGTGTGACTCTGGGCAAAGTGACTTAAATTTTCTCAGCCCCAGTCTCCTCATTTATGAAATGTGGATAATGACACCTACCTCATAGGACTGTTGTGATATGAAAATAAGACAATACATGTAAAGTGATTATAAACCTGAAAGAGCCAGATAAATGGTCATTATGATGATGGTGATGAATTTTTCTAACCTATTGCTTTCTCTTATGGATCAAAGAGTTGGATATGTACATAAGAGATTTACCATAAAAATATAATCAGTGGTAATTTTTATAGAGAACAGTTTTTTTTCCTAATTGGGTAAAAATCACTACAACAGGATTTAAAAAATACCCTTTATGAAAACACAACAGTATTTCAAAAAGTACTTGGTATTCTCTTCATCAGGACAATGAAAAGAAATCAGGACACACATTCCCTGTTTTAATTTTTTTTAAGCCCAATTAAAGTTAACACCTACAACCTTTCTTCTCTTGTGTTTTCCAAATATTTTTAGACATTAAACACAAACTGCTGATTGCAAGCGAAGACGAAAGCTCTTGCTGCTACACTTTGCCAATGATAAAAGGTTTGTCCCTGGGGAGCTGTCCAACATTTAGTCACATGATACAATGTATGTTACATGAACCTTTGTCCCATTCTAAGGGCTTCTTTTAATCCGATTGTCCAAATACAGCCTGACATCATTATCCTAGATCTCATGACCACATTGCACAAGTACAGACACCAAGGACTGAAATAAGTATAAAACAAAATGCCAGAAGGGAAAAGACTGCTTCTGAACCATTCTAAAATCAGGAGAAATGGCTTATACTAGAAGCATCCTCACACATTTTAAACTACCTATCCATTCTAATTTCTGCATAGCTGAATTCTAAACCACCAATGTGATCCAAAGGAAGGACAGATCAAGTTTCTTGTGTTTGGGCCAACTCTGGAGGCTGGGACAACCTAGTGCCAGGATGCCTGTGCAGAGAGATGTACCATTACTCCACCTACAACTAAAGGAAGTATAGGGGAAAATCATGGATCATTATACACTTCCTTCATCATGACAAAATGTCAATATCACTTCTTCATTGTATTCTAAACAACCAAAGAGTATTTTTAGAGGAACAGATAGGATTCTGAATTTTGGATACCTGTGAGAGGGCAAATGTCTTCAGATGATATTATAACACTTTCAGTTTGCTTAATTTTAGAGGTCTTTTCTATTTTTCTTTGTTTTTTGAAAAATTGGGTCTCCCTATCTTGCCCAGGTTTGAAGGGCAGTTGCCACTCATGGACCTGATTCCAATACTAATTGTTACAAGAGCACTAACATGCTCCATTTACAAGCTAGGTCAGTTCATCCTTCATTAGGAAGCCTGATGGCCCAGGACACACCATATTTGTGAATGCTCAATCAGTTTAGTCCATAGCAGCTCAGAATTTTTAATTTCAACCAATCCACTGATAACAGCCTCTCCAGGAGCAAGAATCACAGGCATGTAGTATCATGTCCATCCTCCCCTCCTCCCCCCTGTATTTTAAAAGAAAATTCCTAAATGGACTCTCCTACCAACACATGTTGGAATTGATTAAAAGGAATTCATTTACTATCTGAATTAAATAAGATTCTTTTCATTCCTTCTTTACAGAAAAAGCTATAACTGGCTTCTTATTATTTTCTCCTAAAATAGAGATTGACAACTTGCATTTTGTGTTTAGTCTATTGCTTCAGTCTTTTGCAAAGATGATGTCATCAAAGCATCATTTTATTTTATCTTGAGCATCCCACCAGATGTGCCATAAAATTCCTTTTGGTTTCCTCCATGTAATACACAGGTTGTTGCAGGCAAGGCAGAAAATACTTCCTGTGGCTATGGAAGTATATTTTATGACAGTAGATCTTACATGCAGATCTGAGCCTATGTGTCATTTTCTGAATGATGGGTTGAGACACAATTTCATGCAAGTCAAGCATTTAGTAAAAATACCTGCTACATATCAACCACTGAACTAGGTCCTTAGAGAAGAAAGTATTTTATTTAAATGGGCTTAAAATTTGGGATATCTTGACCTGAAGCTAAACAGTCTAAAGATGGTTAAATAATTCAAGTTCAAAGGTAATAATTATAACTGGACTAAAGATATAAAATTGTACCAGCAAAGTGATATTCACAGCACCCACAGCAGCTATGAATATGCTGGTGTCATCTTGAATCATATAATGTAACAGGCTTTTCACATGGAGGACAGAACCAAAGCATTTATTCAAATACCAGAAAACTGAGTCCCCAAACCAGAAAGTCAAATTCATTACAGTAACCACGAAGTTGGTACACGAAAGATCTTCAAATCCCATCACCATTACAAAAACAACCTTAAAATTAGTGTGAGAAACGTGCTTGTGGGATCATAGGACTTCCTAGGCAAGGTCAGGGAGTTAGCACAAAGGAGCTTCTGCTGTTTACTCCTTCCCTAGTGATGCCCCCTCAGGAAGATCCATGTGATAGAATCATTCTCACTCAAAGAACTCAGAAACAGGGTAGACAGAGGAAGGTGGTTATTACTCTTATCTTGAGGAAGAGGGTGTGGTGCTCACTAGGAACACCCACACTGATACAGAAGCAGGAGTGAGGTTATATAGTTCTACCATTCCTGTCAGAATTAGGGTTGGTTACATTCTTCATTACCCTACATTTCCTCCTTCTGCAGATTATGCAGGTGTTGTAGTGAGTATACTTGTGACCAGGGTATGATCCCACAGGTGTGAACTGGTTGTCCCATCCCAACCTTTCAAATCTCCCTGGTGCCAGGATGACTATTGTCTCAGTAAAATAAGATAATCGAGCTTTTCCCACAGCTTGGGAGTGTTGATTATCTCCCAATAACATCTGTGGGAGCAAAACAAGATACCATAATATGCCCTCTTACATGAGGATACCTGATATTCATGAAGCAATTAGACCTCCCAAATTCTTCTTCTTTCACCTATCTTTGAAGTCCTACTTAAGGTAATGGCTCTAATCTTCTATCTTGAAGAAACAACACTTCTATTTCTCAAATCAAGTCAAGAAGTATTTATTGAACATCTACTATTAGGGAGACAAACAAAAGCAAAACAATTTCTATTGTCACTGAACTCACAGTCTAAGAAGAGAGAACAGGCAAAAACAACGCTGACAAATAAGCTATAGACAAGATAAAAAAAGAAATAACAAAAGAGGGAGGGTGCTAGAAACAAGGGAAAATGGGAAATCTCACCGTCCTGTGAAAGGGATATTCCAGGTACATTCTCCCCCCATGCAACTGTTTAGGGACAAAAAAGGTAGAAACTCTAGGCCTTTCCTCTTCCTCTTTAGAAGGACTGAGTCTCTGACTTCAACAGTCTAGTCTACAGGTGGGTGATATCACATTTGAGCAGTTCAATGGATCTTCTAATGCAAGGTGGTGACTGACGGTGGACTACTGAGCTGGAACTGCCCCAGGGCCACAACAGAATTGATTTTTCTTTATCATGTATCTAGGTTATCTAGAGCAAAGTAGGTAAGAGGTCATAAACTTGGATACCTGAAGGAAGTGGATGCCAAGGTTCTCCTAATACCACACCCATTCAGTAGTTTCCACTAAATACTCCCCTTTACTAAAAGTCATTCAGGGAAATGACATGAAATGTTTGTCCCATTAGAGACCTGTGTGGTGAGGCCTTTTCCCACAGGGACTAAAGAAAAACTTTCTCTCCATGCTGTGCAGAGACTCTGTACTACCACTAAGGTAGCCAGGGGGTCCTCTTTCTTCCAATTAAATACACATCCACCAAAATTATATAGGGAAAATCACACTTTCCCCATACTATTAGAAAGCAAAAAAGCTTACCAATGATACTTGTTGGTCTCCTAGCCCTTTCCATAAAGGAGTTATCCAAAACCATCCCAGCTGATAGAAAACTCAAGAAATTATAACAAACAATGAATACATCAAAATGAATGGATCAAAGAACCAAACTCCCCAAAGCCAAGAATGTTAGAAATTCTAATTCAAGGTCCTCTGTTTGGCATAATCAACCCAGGTCTCCTGACTCAGCCCAATATTTTTCTGTAATATCATCATTGTGCAGATATTAAGTAGGAGTATCAGGGAACACATAAAAGATTTGTTTCAAATCTAAGGAGCTAATTTTGAGTCCAGTCTGGCCCAGCTAACTGAAATCCACACATCATCTCCTCTAGGGTTATACCCAAAGCAGTAATAAAAAGGTTTGAGATTCACAAAGAGAATGATTTGGCCAGAACCCTAAGCAAAAAAAAAAAAAAAAAAGAGAGAGAGAGAGCAAACATACTATATTGTCATTAGAGTTTTCCTTTATAGACTTTCCTACATTTTATTAATTTTCAAAAGCTACAGATTTAATAAAACCACATAGATCCTCTTATATAGATTTATAGGAAGCAATGGAGCATGCATATTCTGGCTAACTTTAGGTTGGGATAATTGAGGACAAAAAGTAGAAATCAATAATCTGTTTGACACCTCAGTGAATTCTGAACTCAATCAGGTATCATCTGATTAAGACTTCTGGTTACAAAATTCATAACCTGGTGGAATCATCAGTTTTCTGGTCTGTGCCATTAGACAGTAGATTCAAGTGAGAACGAATGCTACAAGGTCATTTTGTTATTCAATAACAGCTGTTTGGTTATATGTCCACTCTTCTTTCATTCCTTGTTTTCTTATCCTTTCACATTTTGAATGTTTTGGGCATTAATATATGCATAGATGCACATATGTGCAAAATTTAAAGTGAGAGTTTTTCTCATAAGTTATTTAATCTTATGGAGTATGGATAAACAAAAACTTAAAATACATTATGTTTATTTTCCTTAATTTTTTCCCACCAACTCTTAGCTAGCAGAGAAGAATGGGAAAGAATTAAAATTGGAGACTAAGAAGAATGAAGGCAGTTCTAATTTTTACACAGGATCTTCCCCATCTCTTAGCTCCAACCATTTGATTTTTTTTAACATTTAATTTTTATTTTATTTTTCTCAATGACAGGTAAACAAATTTTTTTAATGTTTTTTTTTTAATTTTGTGTTCCAAATGCACTTTGTGCATTTGTATAAGCTATTCCCAATGCTTGGAGCACACTACTTTCAAATGTATTTTTTATTTACCCAAATGTATGTGTTTTCTCCAATAGAATGTAAACCCTTGAAGGCATGTAAAGCCAAGCACGAGCAGCTTTCCAGAAGACTGCATCTGTGAACATCTTTCAAGGTTCTTATTACACAGTATAGTGAACTTTCTATTAATTCAGTAACAAATTAAGGCAAAACATTCACAGAAATTAAAATACAACATTTACAATGTTATGGCTTAACAACTTATCACTAAAGTGGCCACATAATTTTTACCAAAGTAGTCACATAGTTTTAAACAAAGTACATTCATTTAGTAACTCAATCATTCTTAAGGAGGCAAGCCTCCTTAATTGACACAAAGTACAGAGTTAAAAAATTTTCCACCCCTAGGTCACATTGTCTTAATCTCTTCAAATCAAAAAGGCTTCTTTCTTCTTAATTGGAGATTAGTTTCCAATCATCCTTAATTAGTAAGTCCTTAACTCAATCATCTAAATGTAAAGGTCAAGGTTCTCCACCCTTAGTAGATCATGATCTTCTCAGTTTGAATTAAATACCCAAGGAGAGGTCTTTTCATCTTGACTTGAGGCTGGCCCTCTGCTTCCATGGATCCCCTTCCATGGTCCCAGTTCCTGCCAAAATCTATCCCACTGTCACCTGAGTTCAAAGGCAGACAGCTCTCAGTTCTTTGTCCAACTTCTTGTGCAGTTCCTCATCCAGTTCCGGTTCCACACTGAAGTTCACAGTGTCTGGTCCACCTCAAGTCCTTCACAGTTTCTGTTCCTGGGAAGACAAAGCTTAAAGCCACAATAACATTCATACATATTGCTGGCACCCTCATCAATTCACTTTCTTCCTGTGAAATCAACATAGACCCAACAACAAGGTCTGAGGAATCAGGACAAATCATTGATATAGTCCCAGGACCTCTGAAATCATCACCAAGGCCCTCCTCCAAGATTTCTGTAAACAAACAAGAAAATCCTCTTTCAGGACTTCTGAACCAGCAGCAAGGTCCCAGGGCTTCTGTACCAACAGCGCCATCCTGTAATAGCAGACGAATCTGACAAAGTAACATCAAAACAGACAGACGAAGTACCAACATCACAGGTATGCTTCCTGCCAGGTTTCCTCTTTTCTCATTTCTCAGAAGTTCTCAATTTGGTTCTCAGAAGAAGTTCTCAGGAGAAGTTCCGGCACTACAAGTTCTGTTCGCAATTTGTAGAAGTTCTCAGAAGTTCTCAGGATCCTGGCAGTTCTCTCTCCCTCTCAGCAATTCTCATTTCTAGCAGTTCTCTCTCTCTCCAGCAATAGCTGCTCTGCCTCCACAATGTTCACTCCTAGAAGTTCTGGCCTCTCTCAGCTTGGGCTTTTCTTTAGATAAGGTATTAGCTCCTCCCTGTCCTGCCTCTTCCTGTTATGTCAAAAAAGTTCATCCCACTGTAGGATTCACAAGTTCTGGGTCTTAATACTTGACATAATTATGAACTTGAAACTAAGCGCTAAGTACCTGTTATCTTGCCAATACAAGGGGATCTTTAAATTTCATTACTATTACAAAGCAGAGACATACATATTTGTCTTTGTATCCCCAGCACCCAGCGTAATATAGGTATCTAGTAAATGTCTACTGATGAACTGATCTCCTCAGAATTTTGGTCTTCCAAAATTCAACTCAGGTTACCATTTCTTCCATCAACAGCCTTACTCAATTTCCCCCAGTGGGGCTAGTGCTATCCTTTCTCAATCATCTTTTTTATTATACATACTTGTATACATATGGTGCCCTTAGCTATTAAATACCTACTATGTGCCAAGTTTTGTGCTAAGTATAGGGATACAAAAAGAGGCAAAAGGCAGTCCCTGCCTTCAAGGAGTTCACAATTTAATGTGGAGATAACAGTTTAATGTATCTGACATAAAGAAGAAAGGAAATAAGTCTTTGTTAAACACACACTATGTACCAAGTAGTCTGCTAAGCACTTTACAAATATTACCACATTTGGTCTTCACAACAATCCTAGGAGGAAGGTGCTATTATCATCCCTGTTTTGTACAGTTGAAGAAACTGAGGCAAACAAGTGCCTTGTCCAGCATCACATAGCTAATAACTATCTGAGGCCAAATTTGAACTCAGGTCTTCTTAACTCCAGGCCCAGAGCTTCCTCTTTCTCTCTCTTTTTATTAATTTAATTATTTTTAGTTTTCAACATTCACTTCTGTAAGTTTTACATTTTCCCCCCTCCCTAAGACGGCATGTAATCTGATACGGGCTCTACACATATATTCCTATTAGACACGTTTTCACATTAGTCATGTTGAGAGAAGAACTATAATGAATGGGAGAAACCATGAGAAAGGAAAAAAAAGCAAAACAAAATAAAACAAAAAAGAAAATAGTCTTCTTCGCTCTGCACTCCTGACTCCATAGTTCTTTCTTTGGATGTGGATGGAATTTTCCCAGAGCTTTCTCTACCTTGTTACTTAGCTGCCTTTAAAATGTAAGTTCTTTGAAGGCAAAATTTGTTTTGTTCATTTTTATTTATATCGCTGATGCTTCTCATAGTGACTTACACACATAGTGGGTGCTTAATAAATGTTTATGGACTTGAATTTGGTTTGAGAGGGGTCAGGCAAAAGAGAAAATGCCTATTGAACTCAAGCAGTTCATAAGCCATTAACATTAATTATCTCCCCATAAAGAATGCCTTTTTATGGGGAAATCACACTGTTATTTCAGAAGGCAATTAACCAATTTATCTTGGTCACATTACAGGCAACAAATCCTGGAACTGTTCACCTACAAACCTTGGTTAGAAGAAATATCTTGTGATCTGGAGGTTCACATGACAGGGTGCCAGGCAAAGCCCTGAAAAGTTACCTCATTTTCCATAGAAAACTTTGGGAGTTTGCTTCTGATCTAGTGGATCTGAATAATAAGCTTGTACTGATCTACTTCTCCCTGGTCCTTCCTTCTGGAACCTATGACCTAATCATCTCCCTCATTTTGAAATCTCATTGCAACATTGGACAGTTAAATTTAAGGTCTAGCATTTTAAAAATCTAATTGAAATGTTATATGCATTTTCAAAATGAATAGAAACCAATACTTCATAGAAATGGGTCCTCCTATTTGGAGGTTAGGTGGTCTAGGGAGCAGAGTTTCTTAAACTTGACCAGTTCCCACAACATTTGTTGGTATTGCATGACCTGAGGGCATGCATAATGCAAAGTGCACATGCTTTGTGTTCAGAACCAAAGCTATGGTGAAGCTGCATGATGCAATGTGGGCAAGGGATGCCAGAAACACCTTGGATTCATTACTTAATTTTCAATTAAATTTTGATTGTTATGCATTCAGAAACCTTTTACTGTTGCCAATTTTTTTTTCTGCAACCCTGTATGGGGTCATGACCCACAGTTTAAGAAGCACTGGTCTAGGGAATCCTTTAACTTAAGATTGTCTATCTGCAAAACAGGCTCAAAATATTTCTTAGACTAAAATAGATGAAGAAGAACTTAATATGGAAAGTATTTTGAAATTCTAATGGAAGTCGTCCTACCAAAATGCAATATTTTATTGTATATCTATGGAATTAATGCTTTAGGATCTGCTTTTGTTTCTAGACATTACAGTTATATTTCCTTTCCTGGAGGAGGTCAATCACATTGCTTCTCTAGAAAATGAACATTAACTCTTTGGTACAGGAGTATAAAATATTCAAGCCTATTCTATTGGAGGTAATTCACTCAGCTGGAATGCCTTCTTTTTTTTTTTTTAAACAATTGGGGTTAAGTAACTTGCTCAAGGTTACACGGCCAGTTATTTCTGGGTGTGATGCTAAGTATCTGAGCCCAGATTCCATCCCCAGGTCATCCCGACTCTGGGGTCAGTGCTCTTACTCACTGCGCCACCTGGCTGCCCCTAAGCAATTGGGATTAAGTACCTTGCTCAAGGTTACACCACCAGATATTTCTGGGTGGGTGCTAAGTGTCTGAGCCTGGATTCAATCGCAGGTCATCCCGACTCTGGTGCTCTTACTCACTGTGCTACCTGGCCACCCCTGGAATGCCTTCTGTGGGGTCATGTTGTCTTGACCAGTGAGAGCAAACTCGACTTATTCTACTATATCAAGTCAGTCCCAGACCAACCAGAAGAGACCATGCTACACATTTCATCCATCTGTCCACCTTGGCCATCTTGCCATTCACCCAGCCATTCATCTATATCCCCCAACCCCTTCCAACTTTCTAGCTCTTGCTCTAGGCTCAGTAATCAAATCAGCACCACCAGAGATACCATTGATTCTATCTATGTCAATCGACTGCCTTATGGATCGACTCAGAGGCTCCTAGATGGTGGTACTGAATTACTTTTGTACTCATATCACCAGCACTTATCAGAGTGCCTGGAACATCACAAGCTCTTAATGAATGTTTTTCATTCATTCATTCATTTTGATGAAGTCTGTGTGTCATTTGGTAAAACCACTTCTTGGAAAAGCAAAGCATGTACAAGTAAAAATGCTGGCAGTTATAACAAACAATAGTTTTATGTATATAATTACCTTTTCTCTGCAAATTTATGCAAATAACCCTGAAAAATATTTTACTAAGTGTTAATGCAGTCTTTTCCTATAAAATGTGGGTAGAATTTTCCCAGATTGGTGTGGACCACACATTCATTCAACTGAACACATGGGAGCTCCCTAACCCTAGCAGTTAGAGGAAAGCTACTATGGCCCCAAAACCAACACATGGCACTTCCATCTCTATCTTTCCTTGTCCCAAGTTGATGTATTTGCCCCCATAATCCAACCTTTTAAAAATATCTGGCCTTGTTAACCCCATATGCACCCTAACCTCTGACCTTAAACTTGAAAGTTACATGTCTTTCTTGACCAACAAAAATGTTATGATAACTTGCATTTTTAAGGCTTTCTAGGTACAAAGTAGCTTCAATCACTTTGGTCAACATTTATTAAGCAATTACTATGTGCCAGGTACCATACTAAGCATTGGGGACAGAAAGAAAGGCAAAAACATGGTACCTGCCTTCAGAGAGCTTAAAGTCTAGTAGGAGAGATAAGAGGCCAATAAGTACGTACAGACAAGCTACATACAAGATAAACTGGAGATCAGAAACAGAAGGAAGACGCTTCATAAAAAATAAAAACCAAACAAAACCATACACCACAGAGGTGGTGTGGCAATCTAGCTAGAGTTTCTGAAGGTCAGGAGAACCAGGGTTCAAATTTCACCTCTGATACTCATTTGGTGGACATGGGCAAAGCCACTTAGTTTTTTGTGGTCCTCAGCTTCTCATTTACAAAATGGCGTTGCGATACAATCAAGTGACATGATATGTATAGTGCTTTGCAAATCTTAACATGCATATACAAATGTTAACTATTATTATCATTACTGTAGGTAGTATAAATGTGTATGGGGTATCTGAGGAGCACTAGCTCTGGGGTGAGGACTTGTTGGACCCTTTTCAGGGCTGCTCATCCACCTTTAGTGCCTACCTGGTATTCTGTTCTCACCTGTGGCTCTAAGAAGCTGTAGCATGTGCAGTGGCCACACCCCAGTAAGAGTGTCTCAGCAGATGACTAAAACAGGTTAAGGGTAACTGATGGGCCTTAAACCCATGGATGAAGTGAGGGTGGGGGGTGGTCTACCCAAACATGTGAAGATTTCCCCTAGTAGAATGGATAAATGAGAACCAACAGCCATGAAGGCAGCTGATGCAGGCACCATGGAGCACTTAGAGCTTGGTCAGACATCAAAGACGTCATGGTCATCCACTGCAACCCAAACCATCGCCAGTCCTCTTGATTTTTGTCTTGCCACTAGACTTCAATAACTCTGGAAGAGTGAGACCGATGATTTTATGCAACTCTGCCTCACTTAAATCCAATTTATGTGCAAGTCAAGACATTAACTGTTATGTCACTGGTCCTCTTGGAAAACAAAGGACAGACAAACAACAGGTAGCACTGGTATTATTTTCTCCATTTTATAGATAAGGAAATTCATTTAGAGGTGGCAGAACTGAGGCTGAAATCCAACACTCCTGTCTCTATGTTCAATGCTCCTTCATCTACAACAACCTGTCTCTCGAATATTTTAAACTTTGATGGATCCGGAATCTCATCATTGAGCAAACTCCCTCCAAAGGTATAGATTATAACTCACTATTTCTCTTCTTGTGTGACTGTTTTCATGCCTTCCCATCAATCCCCCAGAAGGGTACTTCTTCAAGATCTCAGGACCTTGCACATATACTAGTGAAGCCAACTCATGGGGTAGCCATTGATTACTCTGCCTTCTTTCTTTGGGACAGGCCCACTTCTTTTCCCTCTATCTTTCTAATGATATCTATTCTTTATACCACTTCTGCAAAATTATTCCTTGCTAATATGTTGCAGTCTACTAAGTCCCACCATGTACCTACTACTCCCCAGGCCTTGTAGATAATCAATAACTTTCATTCTTCAGACTGTGTTTTGTCATGCCTTCCAGTTATATAGCATCACTAGAAGAATACTGTTGTTTAAAAAAGAAATATCAAATGCTGACCACAACCAGATATAAGAATAATTGAGAAATATTTAACAAAATTATTAAGAACACAATAAAACATAGATAACATTTTATTTCAAGACTAAGTGAATATGCAGCCCTGAAGGGGTCCTTTTGTAAGGATTAGTGGCCTGCTTTCTACTTGAGTTTGACACCACTGGTTTAAAAGATAGTTTTGTTTCGGAGAGAGAAGTCTAGAGTCATTTAAAGCATGGCCTATCTTCCTGAAGGCAACCCAGCCCTCTTTATTTCCTCTATTACATTCTAGGCTGAATTTACTGTCAAAATGAAGTGTTGGATTGATGGACTGGCAATGATGGATTGTCCACCCCGCTGCATCCTGGAGTCTGGATAAACTAGACATTCTTGGTCCGCTTGATAGTTAGATCCAACTCTTCTGAGTGATTCTGAGTATTATTTTAAGAGACTTAGTAATGTTTCTCCTCTGCAAACAGGAAGACCCCAAGGCTCTTACCATCTATAGGGGAACCTTCTCTGATTTAGACTGCACACTGGGCATAGTCCATAGTACTGGATAATGCTTTTGGGAAATATATAGCTCCATATTTTAGATCTTATTTGATGCTACCAATAACTGGAATGTCAAACAGAGGTTTCTCTGTTGTTTCACCTTTCAAGGAATCTTCTATGATTTTAATATGTGTGTTAGTTGCCTCTTTGGAGGAAAGCCTTTTAAGGTGGCATTTTGCTCAACCTAATATCAAATGTTATTTAATTCTGCTTTTTTGGAGGGGGGAAGGCAGGGCAATTGGGGTTTAATGACTTGCCCAAGGTCACATGGCTAGTAAGTGGTAAGTATCTGAGGCCACATTTGAACTCAGGCCCTCCTGACTCCAGGGTCTGTGCTCTATTCACGCATCACCTAGTCACCCCTATCAAATATATATTTTTAAAATTATCCTTATTTCAATGCCTTCTTAATAAGCAACAAACATAAGTAAGTATAGTAGGATCTTGTATTCTCTATGCTTTTCAGTCACTTTTATGACTGTGAAGACATGGTCTGTTTTAGAATATATCTTAAGAAAGTCCTCTTGTTTCTTTCTCAAACCCTCATTAGGAAAAGTCCTAATATGTCTATAGAGATTTCTCCATAAAGAATTTGCAGAGATGGGAGAGCAGGCACATTAGTAGTTATTGGTATGATCTAGGTACGATCTAGGTTAACTTTTTTTAGACTAACTTGTTCTGACAACAATAAGGTCTATGCTTTTTCAAAGTGCTTGGTAACCTCCTTTCTTGTATAGCCATCCTTTGTTGTTTAGTCATTTCCGTTGCATCCCACTCATGACCCATTTGTGGAGTTTTCTTGGCAGAGATACTGGAGTGATTTGCCATTTCCTTCTCCAGCTGATTTTATAGATGAGGAAACTGAGACAAACAGGGTTAAATGACTTGGCAAAGGTCACGTAGCAAATAAGGGTCTGAAGTTGGATTTGAACTCGGGTCTTCTTGACACCAGACCCAGCACTCTATCCCCTTATGGTGCCACCTAGTTGGCCCTGAGTCATCCTTTACCAGCATCAAAATTGTGTCACCTCCAGCACAAACTTCTCATATGCATTGTCTACTTCACTTTTTCCTCATCTAT
Organism: Petaurus breviceps papuanus; assembly: GCF_028583685.1. Taxonomy (NCBI): domain Eukaryota; kingdom Metazoa; phylum Chordata; class Mammalia; order Diprotodontia; family Petauridae; genus Petaurus; species Petaurus breviceps. Next base: position 414,167 of record NW_027185771.1, read on the forward strand.
TTGTTTTCCTTAATGTCATTTCTACTATCTCCTATATCATACTGGGGACCATGCTATTAAAGTCTAAATGTGGTGGCCCCTCTGTCATTGGCAGAGAAAAAGTTTATTAAAGAAACCTCTATAGATCTTCTCTATGTTTTATCCATTTATTGTCCCCTCCACATGGTTTCATTCTTAAAAGTCCTCAGGATGATTTTGCTCTTTGGAGTCTCTTTCTAAGCTTTCTGTAAACTTGATTTTCCCTATACTGCTTCTTCCTACAGAAACAAATACTGTAATGATGGTCTGTCCTCACCCTCCATAACACTGAATACTAGTATTCTAAATTTTCTAATCTATAATTATAAATTCTAAATCTATTCTAATTGTACAATAATATCCTAAATTCTATATTCCAAATTTTTAAATAATTCTAAATCTATTCTAATTATAAAATAGTATTCTAAATTCTCTATTTTCAAATTCTAAATCTATTCTAATTGTACAATAATATTCTAAATTCTATATTCTAAAAATTTAAATAATTCTAATTGTAAAATAATATTCTAAATTTGTGTCATTCTGAATGCTATAGCTCCCTGCTTGGCAAGGAGATCGAATGATTGTTGGTTGAAGCAGTTTAGAAACTTATTTGTCTCCCCTGTTGTGGCAATTGACTTGCATTACTAATTTTCTTAGGAGTTAATAGCAGTCTATGTCAATGTATTTTTTCCCCAGTACCATCAGCATGTTTAAATAGGTCTGGTTGGAGCTGCCTTGGTTATACAACGTATCTTCCTCTCTTTTTTATTCTTTCTTCTAATTTGGTATTGATTTTTATCTTTATTCTACAAGTTGATCGTCTGACTGCATAAAGACATCTCATTTAGAAATGACTCCCACATCAGTAACCAGTGATTTCCTGTCTAAAAGAATATAACTGACTTCCTTGCTGGTGTTATTTGGCACTATGTCAGGCCAAACACTTCCCAATGTACTTTCTGGGGAAAGTATTTGTGACTTACAGACATAAGATTTCTGTACAATACCTCTCAATAGTTTAAAAAATATATTTGGGCCCACACTCTTATTTCATTAGTCTCTCTCTCTCTCTCTCTCTCTCTCTCTCTCTCTCTCTCTCTCTCTCTCTCTCTCTCTCTCTCTCTCTCTCCCTCTCTCCCTCTCTCCACTGTCTAATTTCATCAGTTCAGGGAACTCTCATGTGGTACACTCCCTACACCAAAATAGATTGGCAACTGCCAATTTATAGTCATAAAGAGCTTCCTGGGGGGATGGGGAGGTTAAGTAATTTGTCTCAAATCATATGCTGTGTCTTTGTCGTAGAAAATGAATTTGGGTCTTCCTGACCCAAACTCCTACAGTACATCCACAATGCCACAATGCCTTTCTGGCCCTGAGACTAAAAAGAGAGGAGGATGAAATAAAGTGCTTCCCATGTAAGCATGGCACCTTCTCAAACACAATCACCTCTTCAAAGTTCTACAAAGAATACAGATGCTGCTCTTCCCTAGTCATCAATTAACAAAACCAATAGGATTTATTGAGCAGGTACTATGTGTCAGGTGATGTGTTAGGCAGCAGGGACACAAACAAAAATCAAATCATCTTTGCCTTTTAGAGCTTACATTTTATCAGAGGAAATAATATGTGTGTATGCAAGTAAATATAAACACACATATATAGAAACACATACACATATATACATACATATATCACTATCTATAGATGTATATATGTATAGATATAGATATTTATATCTATCTAGTTCTCTCTGTCCCTCTCCATTTCTCTGTCTCTGTATATCTCTGTCTCTCTATCTCTCCATCTTTCTCTGTCCATCTCTGTGTGTCTGTCTTCTCTCCACGGCGTCTATAGCTGCCTGGTGGTAAATGAGGTGGTGAGGCAGGTGCATTAATTCTTTCCAGACACCTGAGAAGCTTTAGGACACAGCTATTGAAATTTGTTATCTGGTACTAAGGGCTTCCCTTCTCATGAAGGAGAGATTTAGACACTAGGGAGAAAATGATGCCTTGTTAGTTATCATTAACTATTAGGTTTTCCTGTGTTCTTTTTTTTAAGGAGGTCCAGATGTGTCTCAGGAGATGATCAGCAGATAAGAGCATATTCAAAAAGGTGCAGAATTTCAGAAGAAAATGAAAATAAGGAAAATTTATGACCTAAAATATAATTTTGCCTTTCTGTTGATAACTTAATGCTCTTAAATATACACAGGTGAAAGAAGTCCATTTGTTTAAAATGGTTATGCTATAAACACAACTTGACTTGTTCTCAAAATGAGAACAAAATTTAATTACATATAAACTAAATGGACCTGGGAATATACAGAATCTTGGAGAAGCAAAAGAATAAGGGGTTACTCCATGAAGGCATATACATATACATATATATATCATATATATATGTATGTGTGTGTATATATGTATGTGTGTATATATATATATATGTGCACATTATGTATGAGGGGCCACAGATTGTGGGATCAAGCATCTATCTTGAAATTTCAGTCCTTTGACGGTTAAAATGGTAAGAGAAAAACAACATTGTTTTGCAGTTAGAAACCTGTTTCTAATCAGCTGAGCTACTCCTATGGGGTCAAATAAAAATGATTAGCTTATTAAAAGCATAGCTTTGCTATTTAATAAGCAAAAATGATTGAAAATTCTGTTCCAGATCCTGATAATTTTAGTGTTTCTAGTTAAGCCTGCAAAATTGCATTCATTATTAGTGTCTAGATTCATTAACAATTCAATTTATAGATATTAATGCTTATAATGCATGCTTCGCTTGCCAAAACTTGAAGAGAAATTGTTTCAATTAGCTTTCATGGATCATGAATCCTACCGGCTGGGTATTTTTAGACAAAAGATACAAACACATCCCCAAGCAATGCTAATGCACAGCTGGGACTCGTATGTAAGGTCACTTGAGCTAACAGTTTAAAAGGAAAAACAGTAAATGAGTTTTACCCAGATGAGCCAGACAGGAACAGAGTCTTCAGCTACCAACCAAATATTTGAGAGGCACACTAGCACCTTAAGAAAAATGGCAACGGAATTATTTGTTTTTGATATTTATAGGAGGCAAAGTCATTGTGATGGAAACTGGTGATAAGATCAGAAAACATTATTCAGCATATAATAGTGTGGGCACATTTGGGTTTTGTTCATTCACTTATGTTTTCCCCTTCTTTCAGGAGTTCAGGAGGATTTCATAATAGTCCCATGTTTGACAGGAACATAAATTTTATTGTTTGCACCAGGACTAGCCCCTAATGAAAGGTAGCAAGAGGAGTCAAAGATGGATTTTATGTCCCAAATAATCCAGCTGAGTTATTTAGATAATCCAGATTTACTGAATAATTACCAACACTCCATTTGGGGCTCTATAAACCTGACCAGCTGCCTAATTTCAGTGTTGAATGGTGACTCTTAGGGTAAAAGCAGTGATCTTCCACTGGTCACCCCTACCTCTCTCTATCAAGCAAATCTTCCTGTTCCTGAACTTCTCAGAAGCTCTTCCTGGTTAAAATTATATATGAATCCCCAGCCTCAAAGTCATTGATGAGTTTTGACTTGGCATTACAGAGAACCATCTTTAGTGTAAGATCAATTTATATTAAATATAAAATACCCCAAAGTTCTCATAAAATCACAGACTCTGAATTAAAAGGAACCAAAAAGATCATCTAGACCAGTCCACACTTGGGAATATCCTCTGTAATATCTCATTAATAAGGTGCCTTTACTTGAGGACTGCCCTCCTGAAGCAGGTCATTCCATTTTTGGTCAACCCTAATTGTTAGGAAGTTTTCCCATCCATCCAACCTCCTGTAACTTCCATCTTGGTTTTGCCTTCTGGGGAACAAGCAGACCAAACTGAATTCATCTTTCACATGGTGGCTTTTTAGAATCTTCAAAATAACTCATATCTCTGCTAAGGCTCTTTTCCCCCAGCATAACCATTCTCCATTCCTGCAACATGTTCCTCATGGCCTTTCATCATCCTGATTAGACTCCCCTGTATGTACCCAGCTTATAAATGCCTTCAGACACCTAATTGTGACATTGTGGTGACCCAGGCTGGCTAAATTCAGAGAAGATATTGACCACAAAGCTGTCCTTCCATCCAGAAACAGATTTCTTTTAGTACTGTCTATGTGCTAAAAATATAAGTGAATGAACACAACCCAAATGTTCCCACACTATTATATGCTGAATAATGTTTTCTGATCTTATCACCAGTTTCCATCACAATGACTTTGCCTCCTATAACTGTCCATGAAGACGTGGAGGGGTCAGTGTTTTGCTAGAAGGACCACACCAAGGAAATCACAGATCCCCGAGGAAGATATCCCAGAAAGCATGTAGCTCAAAGCAGAATATTTCTTCGTGACTTCATATTTTGAATGTTGATCTTTGGGACATGGTTATGTGAGACAGGTCAAACTATACAGTACGGTATTTTGTCTGCATGATTCTAGTGCCCTCAAGGATCAAGTAAAAGGATCTTATAGTAGTACTCAGAAGCCAGAAGCATGAAATCGAGAGAAAGCTAGACAAAACCAGGAGACAAAGACCAAACACTTTGCTCATGGATGTATAACATTATGAAAATGCAGTGGGGCCATAAAAACTATGGAGGTGTGAAACACACCCCAACTAGAATATTTTAAATGGGAGACTAGTTGACGATTTCAAAACTTTTCTTCCAAAATTAAATAGAACTGATTGGCACACAAACTATTCTTGTAAAAGAAAAAGACAGCCCAGTGTAATAGTGGAAAGGGTCCTGGATTAGGGGTCAGGAAACCAAGGATTTAACACCAACTCTACAGTATAACACTGAATTTCTCTGGGACTCAGTCTCCTCATATATAAAATGAGAGGTTCTAGATGACGATGATGTAAGATCCCTTCCAAATATGAAATGCTGTTGTGTTATTGTTCCAAGAAAAGCTTTATTATTATTATGTTACTTTTAACTCAACCTTAGGGCAAATTCCCAGTCACAGTCAGGAGCTTGCTGTAAACCAAGAAAAAGGATGAAGATGAAAAATAAATAAATAAAACAACCAAAAACCTGAAAAATTACCGCCCCCCCCAATCAAAAAGAAATAAGAAGAATTGATCAAATAAAATCTGGAAGTTTATATAGTCATGGTGAGTAATAAGAATGAATTGAAGAATAATGGAGGGGAAAAAAGATAATGCTTAGGGGAAAAGGGGACAATTCCATTTTTGCTCTCTGTATTCTGAGAAATGCCTGTGAGATATGTACAGAAAAAGGACTGGACAAAGAAAGAGGGAGATGTGGGAGGGGATGGCTAAACACACAGGAATGGATGATGTAACCTAGCCATTTATTCAGTCAGTATTATTGCAGAAACACATATAATGTGCATTTCCCACACTGCCAAGTTCATGAATAGTAAATTACTGCCTGAAAAACTACAATTTATTTTTTAAAAGCCAAATAAGTCATTTAATAAATGAATCACCCCCCCAAAAAAATAGATCAGAAAAGGAATGACAAGGGCTGTGGTCACCGATGAAATCATTAACACTACCACATTACTATTCAGGACCATAATTCATTCTTTAGTATTAGAGAGCCCATAGGGGCCAGGTTCGCTTTGCCACACTGAAAACAGAGAGCAGCAGGGATCCCGGTTACGAGAAGCTCTCTTCCCTGGCCTTTCATGAGCCTTCTCCAGCTTCTAAGTGCCGTGATTATTCCTTTATCTCTCTGTGGCCAACCTATCACTTAAGGTACTTCTCGGCCCCCTGTTCTTCCCTTACCTCTATAATGGACGCAAAGGTCAGAGACCCCCTCGGGAAGGAGAACATTTTCAGCAAGGGGTGTGGGAGGGTAGTCACAGGACTCCCACGAATGTTAACCAGAGTTACAGGCTAAATTTTGTCACTGACAAAACCTGTTGTTATTTTTTTGGGGGGGGGGAGGTGTAGAAAATAACATATCCTACTGATTCTCTATGTACTGGTATCACTAACAGTACAGGATGAGAGGATTACCTCTAGGAAAGATCTGAGTTCAAATCCTGCCTTAGATACTGTGTGATTCTGGGCAGGTCACTTAACTTCCTTCGGCCTCAGTCTGCTCATCTGTAAAATGGTGATAATTATACCACTGACCTCATGGGTTGTGAGGATCAAATGAGAACATAAAGGTATAGCACTCTGCAAACTTTACAGGCATTCTAGAAATGCTCACTATTATTCATATGAGCAGTGATGAGAGCAAGGTGTATGACAGACAAGCCAGATTGGTGTGCTGAGCAATGATCTGGGAAGAGAGTAAGCCTGATCCCTACCTACACCATCGGGCCAGCTTTCTGTGAGAAGGAATGTGGGTGTGGGTAGGGGGGAGACCTATTGTTACCCATCACCCTGGGAAGGGCACCAATTCACTTTGGTAGTGACCAGAAGGGCAGAAGAGAAACTAGCTTTATTCAGCCTTGCAAAGAGGCCACAAGATAAATGCTTACATTCTTCTTCATTCGTAATCATCCCTAGTGGGTGAGGGCTGCTTAAGGTGCAGCAAAACTGACCAACAAACCTTACGGGGGACCAGGCCAGTAAGTCTAATATTTTACTAAGGTTTGGCAGCCACTAAATGGAACCTGATATAATTACAGGTGACTAACACCTCTTCTTCCCTCCTTTCCTCAGGTATTCTACCTCCCTTCCATCCTCCCCACCTTCTTTCTAGCCGTAAACCTCTTTTCCCTCTATGTTTTCCTTCCCTCGTGACGGGCATTGGCATTTCTTGGTTCCACTGGTAGAACATGGGGCTGCTGATGCCACTGGATTACGAGGACCTCAAGAACAGGGACTGTCTTGTACTTTTCTTTGTACCCCAGCACTTAGCATACTGCCTAGCCCATAGTAGGGGCTTCATAAATGTTTACAGGCTAAGAAAGAGTTACTCCTTTTAGGAGAGAAGAATATTATTCTATTTGAAAGTCAGTATTAATTCCCAAGTGTCCCAGTGCCCCAGGTCTGAAAATTAATGAATTACCTCCTGGAATACTGTTAATAAAAGTGAATACCTTGATGAAAACCTCAAAATATATCTCCAGGGTTCAGTTTCCCACATTACAATGGCAGAAATGTAGAATATGTGCTATGCGTCAATTTGTCCATTAATAGGTCTTTGATAGAAAATATATTCTGCTTCTTGGCATCCATATTCCTAAAAACTTGTTTATACAGACCTGTGTTGGGTCTTTTTCCTTCCACTCCTCCACCCCCAACAATTTACACCTTCTTTATAAAAATCATATATACACATATATATATGTGTGTGCATGTATGTATGTGTGTATATATACACATATACATACATACATATGTGTGAATATACCCACACATACATCTTGATAGATGGGATTTTTTTATTTCTTCGTAGAGGAATTAGCATTATTGCCATTATAGGTAAACCTCACTTTTTCAGGAAGGCATATTTATGAAAAGTTTAATATAAAACAAATGTAAATCAAATCACTTTTCTGCTGACTTTATCATAAAATTAAAGCTATATTCCCTCAGAGGGGAAAAAAATGTTGCCAACAAATAACAAAAAAAAATCATTCTGAAGAAAGTCAACTTTTACAATTAAAGAAAAAATGATAAAGCATTATTGATACTCAAAATAAGTCACAAAGGACAGATATTATAATGGTTTTGAGTAATGTTACCAAAATTATAATTTCTTGGGAGTGGCGAATGTCCTTTGTGCTGTCTGATCCTTTTGATTAGTCTCTTACTGAAAGTATTTGGTAGAACTTGATTATCTGAGCTCAGCCCAGAGTCCTGATTTATTTGGACACTTTCTGGGGCTAGAGGGAAGTAGAAACTAACAAAGAAACTAGAATAAGCAGAGAACAAACTAAATAGGACAAAGTTCTGGAGAGGCTGAATTAAATCATAGACTTGTGGAATAATCAGTTGAATAAGACCAAGAAAACTGTCTAGTCCAGCCCAATCACTTAGCACAAGAAGAAACAAAAGCCCCCAGGGAGGTTATGCTACCTAATCAAGGTCACTCTGGTATCAACCAGATGAACTAGGATTCACATCCAAGTCCTGAATCTAACACCAGAGCACGGGGCACCATCTTGCCTCACACTGAGGTCAGGGAAGAACCAAAGATCACAGTAGAAGAAATGCAGAGAAATCAGAACAATAATACCTGTAGGGCATCTGAGAGAGAAAGGGACCTACAAAGAAGCCATGAGAGGGCCTTGGGGGGCCTGTTAAAATCCAAGATGGTACTGAAGTTCTACTGGAGAAAGGGAGGGATCATAAGGTGCCATTCAAGGACTCCAGGGTAACTAGGCTGAGATTTTAGGATGTCTATCTGTTAGAAGAAGGGGTAACTAGCCTAGATGATGAAGGAGTAAGTTTTGATAGAAACAGGGAGGGATCCATGACTATGAATTGGAACCAGGAGAGACCACAAGACAATTTTTATACATCAAAAATCTCTCCCTGTCCTATACCATCTGGATACCTAAGCCTTTATTTTAAAAGCCCTGTGTTTAGCAGTTGCCTTAAGAAAGGTTTATTTTATATTATATTTCTTAATTTCTTATATATAATAGAGGCCTTTTAGGACGACTAGTTACTGTCAGGGCATTTATTTAGCTTTTTCAGTAGGTTCTCCATGGAAAGGGCCAACTTGTTTTATCAGGTTATTAAAAGGATCACTTTCATAATTCATTATTTCTGTAAGGATGGATTCCACATAGTGAGATTCTTTTAATTAAGATATAGCTCCACTTCTAATCCAATGCCTCATTATAACATGGCAAGAACCCGGGGTTTCAAGGCTAATAAGCCAGTGGAGCTCAAACACTAACAGGTTCTAACACAGGGAAAAAGCTTAGAGCGTACATTTGGTGATGGACTATATACCTGTTTTCTAAGGACCAACCTAGCTGAGTTTAAAGGGGTTCATTACCAAGTGGGTCACCTGGTGGTAATTTTTTCAACAACAGCAATTGACGAAGGTCATCGACTACGTCAAAGAGAAGTTTCAATCATTGGTAAAGTAATACCAACACCAGTGAAATTTCAGATCTTTAAAGTGCTGAACTATACCATGATTATATTTGCATTTGTTTTGATTTAAATTAGATTTGCATTTTAAAAAAATAAATATTCAATATTGTATATGCTGCCAAACATAGCTGATGAGTTGATTATGCTGAACTGTTTTTTTTTTTTTCCCCTTTCTTTTTAATCTTTGGATGGATTGGGTAGATTTGGATGACTCTGGAAGAGATAGTGAGGCTGATGACCATCTTCAACTCTGTCTCACTTAAATCCAATTCATGCACAAGCCAAGACTTCGGCCATGGGATGATGTCATCAGACCTCTGAAAACGAAGGATGAACAACGACAACAATCTTTGGTACAAGGGATAGCTCATCTTTAGGGAAGGACGAGAGGGCTCTATTCAGAACTGAATATGATGTAACAAGCGACACTGACAAAAACGCCGCAAGAAAAAAATAAACTGAATATGCAAAGAGATGTTCATCAAGTTTTAAAGTCATAGAAGAAAATGGGAAAAGGTGCTTGCTCTCCCATTTTATGCTGGCAGATCTCAAATGTTGCCAAATTAGTGTCCTCCTAACTTGGCCTAGGATCATTATTTGTTTTCAGCCGTGTTAGCTTTGACATCTGTGATGCTGGGGGATCACCAAGGAGTAGATAAGAATGACCATGAAGCCAGGTTCTTCTCAGAACACATGTCAAGTCCATCAGGACACCAATGCAAGAAGTAAGAGCAAGATAGATTTCAGGCAAAGAATAAGGACAGCCCCAGGGGACACTTTTTGAAAGTAGTTAGAGACAAAACAGTTCAAGTAGGGAGCCTCACTTTGTGGAAGTAGAGAGAAGAATAGATTTTTTAAAAGCTTAAAATACTCAAAAGTCTTATAATTCTAAATTTATTACTTTACAAACCTAACATTGTAGGGACTAAAGAAAAAAGGAAAGCAAAAATATCTAGTTGAGGTGCCCTTTTGTTTTAAAAAATTTAGAAAGCTGGGCAGCTAGGTGGCACAGTGAATAGAGCACCAGCCCTGGAGTTAGGAGGACCTGAGTTCAAATCCGGCCTCAGACATTTAACACAAAAACTAGCCATGTGATCTTGGGCAAGTCACTTAACCCCAATTGCCCTCAAGGAAAAAAAAGAATTAAAAAAAAAGCTTTAAAAAATTTAGAAAGCTAAATCAAAACCCCTTCATAGAAAGTATTTTAACTGCTATGAAAACTTGAAAATAGTTTCCTTGTTTGTAGGAGACAAGCCCATGAAATATGGAACTAGGATAATCTAAGCCATACTCTTTGGGTACAATACCATCCTGGATCTTAGAACTGACATCATTAAATGTTGATACACAATGAAGAGTGAAGACCAGAAATATACAATCAACCAGCATGCAAAGAATGACCTACAAAAGCTTCCTGCATAAGCACATGACAAATGACAGGAGGTCATAGGTGGCATATGCACTGAGAGCCGTTTATCAAACAAAGAACCACTGGACAGGTCAGATAGCAAGGATGATGGACAATATATGAACAACCCTAAAGACAAAATCCCAGAGGACTATAAATGGCTGAATATCAAGATGACTTCAAACTCTTTGGGGATAAAACCTATGGTTCAGTTGTTTGTCCTGAAAAGGAAATGGATAGGGGGTGGAGCCAAGATGGCAGAGTAAAAGCTGGAACTTGCTTGAGTTCGTCCCCCAATCACCTCCTGAAATGGAAATGGATAGTACAAAATCATGAGTTCTGGCCTTTGGTGGAGCTTCACTCTGAATGATGAGGGATAAAAGATAAAAATGAATAGGTATGAAAAAACTTGGAAAATTAGAATTGTTAGTTAATTAATAAAAGTTTCTTTCTGTTTAGTTCATGTATTGTGAAAATGTCCAAGTCCATCAGGGTTCTTGTGGCACTTTCTAAACAACTGCTAGAAATGCAATAAAGAAATTGATCAGTACCATTGTTTTAAAAAATGGTACTAGGGCTATCCCTATAAGCAGGAAATTCCAACATTAATCATCTTTAAAAATTTCCTAATTAATTAAGTTAAGCCTACACATCTTAAAAATTCGGAAAATATATACAAAAGACAAAGTATGAAAGAAAATTAATACAACCAAATATGGCAGCTGCTAGGTTATAGCATTTGGAGTCAGGAAGTCCGGAGTTCAAATGCTGCCTCAGACACTTATTGACTATGTGACCCTGGGGCAATCAGTTAACCTCAGTTTCCTTATCTATAAAAGTCCAGATAATGGTAGCCCCATATTCACAGGGTTGTTGTGAGGATCAAATTTGATAACATTTACAAAACAGTTTACAAACTTGAAAGCACCACATAATTGCTAGCAATTATTATTACTACCCACACATTGGGAAAAAAAAATACTAGAAGAGAGGAAATCACTTAAGCTGGCCCATCATTGTATGACTGCATGACTGTGTTTCAGAAAAAAAGCATTTGGTCAGTGTAAATTATAATTTTAACATTGCTTTGTGATGTGTTAATTTTATGGAACAAGTACAAATACCAAATAGAAGTGATTCATTGAGGGAGTTTTGAGACCAGTTAAGTGAGGTGGAAAATAAGGCCTTTGTGCCAATGAGTAACTTAGCTCCAGCCTTCTGAGAATTAAGAATTAGAGGTTCTTTAGATGGAAGGTGATTTGCACTATGGAGGAAACTTGGCTGTTTTATCTAGGGGTTCCTAAACAAAGGTGCAAGATGATTGGGGGTGGGGGGAGGAGAACTGGACAACTGGAAAGACAATATTAAATAAACTGAGATTATAAGGCACCCAAAACAGTGGTTTTATTAAAGGAGATCAGAGGAACTAAATATGTATATCTTGGCCAAATAACCAAGGGGGGATAGTAGTTACTACACTAGTAGGAAAAGCATATAGACACCAGGAGAGGAAAGTTAATATTAAACAATAGCTATGTCAGTCAGTCAAACATTTATTAAGTGCCTACTATGTTGATGATATAAAAAGATGCAAAAGACAGTCACTGCCCTCAGAGAGCTCACAGGCTAAACAAGCAAGTTATATACAGGATAAATAGGAAATAATTAATAGAGAGAACGCCCTAGAATTAAGACAAATGAGGAAAGGCATCCTGTAGAAGGTGGGATTTTAGTTGGGACTTAAAGCAAGCAAGAAAAGTCAGAGAAGAAGGGGAGTGTCCCAGGAACGGTGGGACAGACAGAGAAAATGCCTGAATCTGAGAGATGAGTGTCTTGTTGGTGTAACTGCCAATGGACCAGCATCACTGGATTTAAGAGAACACAGAAGCAAGGGAGGGGTAAGAGGACCAGAAAGGTAGGGGGATGGGGCTAAGTTATGAAAAACTTTGAACACCAAACAGAGGATTTTGTTATCTGATCCTGGAAGGGATAGGGAGACATTGGAATTTACTGATTATGGGAGTGACCTGTGCTTTAAGAAAATCACTTTGGGGGCTGAATGGAGAATGGAATGGAGTGGCGAGAGACTGGAGGCAGGCAGACCCCTCCCCCCGAGCAGGCTATTGCAATAGTCCAGGTGTGAGATGATAAGGACCTGCACCAGGGTAGCAGCAGTGTCAGAGAAGAGAAGAGGGTATATTTGAAAAATGCTGCGGAAATTTATAGACTTTGGCAAAATGTGGTGGGTGGAAGATGAAATGGCTGTAGAAACAAAGGTTCAATCTTCTGAGTATGTCAGGTTATTAAGCAATGCATGCCAATTGCCCAACAAATGGGGACCAGGCCCCTTTCTCAAATTAGGGCTATACCTCAAATACAGACTTTTATACATTAAAAAACAATTAAATAAAGCCAATTAATTAAAAGGAAATAATACGACATTCGATAATTTGATTTCCAATTGGATGAAAGATAAAGGACTTTCCAAATTGGGAGGGGGAGAGAAAACAGATACAACTCTCTGAATTCAGAAAAAGATGTGTTCTCCCCCCGAGTGTCTGTAAACAGTTAAAGGAACATAGAAACTATAACCGATTGATAAATGCGAGGCTAGTTTTAAGATAAGACATATGGGTTGCTTGAGATATACAACTATGAGAAAACTCCTTGCATCAATTGTTGACTCTGACTGCTAGAATCAGAAACACAGAGAAGGGGATAAGCCTAGGTCAACAAAATCCAAAGCACTGATCCAGAGCAGCAGACAAGGCTGGAATAGTTTAAAGGTAACAACATGTTAGTATCAGGTACTTAATTCAGTGACCAGTCAGTTCCTGGGCCCACTGCAAGCACAAAATGGCACCAAATATCTCCTGAGCAGACCAGAGCCCAGGGGATGAGGCGAAGGCAGCACTATAGGGTGGACCACCCAGGCAGGTAAGCAATATCCAGGTAGCCCCAATGGTGGTAGCAGACCAAGATCAGTGTCCATTGAACAGACCAATATCCACACAACTCAGTGCTGGACAGCCTTACCCAAGGCACAAGAGGAAAGAGGGTCAGCCTAGCCCTGAGGCATCTCATGGTCCAGGCCCTGGAAGAGCACTACTTGGGTCACATTCCACCTGGGCAAATCCCATCTGAAGTCATAGCAAAAGAGAGGGTCAGGCAGGCCTGGGGAAGTAAGCACCTCATGTTCTACAGATGGCCAGTTGCTAGCACCATCAACCAAATCTGGGTGAGTCATGTCTAGCTCGCAGTAAGGCAAACCCAAACCTGTATTCAGAACCATGCAAGAACAAAACAGACAAGGAACCAGGGACAAACCCAAGTCAAACAACCTGAAGACTGAGCCCAAACTCCAGTAATGCTTGCAGAAGGCAGGGCATGGTCTTAGCCATCATTTCAAGGACCACGCAGACACTATCCCAAGAGTACAGAAGGGAGCAGCATTTGACCAAACCCAAAGCCCCAGACCAGAAACTGAGGCTGCAGATTTGAATAAATAAGAAAATGCCAAACACAGTGAAGAAATACTTGGACAGACAGCAGCCCAGGAAGTAAATCTAGAAAAAGAAAGCTAACTTTACAAAAAAAAATTTGCTTCTAAATGATTTCATTAATAAGAGAGAGAACAGATTAAGTAATTGGGCTTGTGATTAAAAAACAAAACAAAACAAAAAACCAACAACTAGAAAAGTAACCAATCAACAAACCTCAGCGAAAAACCTAAACAGAAATCCTGAAAACAGACACTAACAAAATTGAAGAAAGCTTAATAAATAAAATTGTTGTTCAGTTGTTTTCAGTTGTGTTCAACTTTCTGTGACCCCATTTGAGGTTTTCTTGGCAGAGATACTGGAGTAGTTTGTCATTTCCTTCTCCAGCTCATTTTACAGATGAGGAAACTGAGGCAAACAGTGTTAAACAGCTGCCCAGGGTCACACAGCTGATAAGTGTCCAAGGTCAGATTTGAACTCAGGAAGAGTGTTCTTGACTCCAGGCTTGACACTCTATCCACTGTATCACCTAGCTGCCAAATAAATAAAATTAGCTGGAGTTTGGGGTTGGTTTTGTTTTTTTGAGAGGGAAGGGCACAATAAACAAAATAGTTTAAAAGGGACAATAATTGTATTAAAAATGAAAAAGGAGCATTCACAATATGACGATGAAATAAAGGAAACTATCAGAAACTATTTTACCCAACTGTAAGCCAAATGATGATTTCAATAAAATAGATGATTATTTCCAGAAATTTGAAATACTCATATTAACAGAATGAGAAATAGAGGATTTAAATAAACCAAAATCACAAAGAGAAATTACACAAAACATAAAGAACTCCAAAATATAAACCTCTAAGACCAGATGGATTTACAAATGAAGTCTTTAGAAAATTTGAAGAAAAATTTAATTCCAATGATATATGAACTATTTACAGAAATAGAAAAAGAAGGGATTTTTTTCCCAATTACTTTTCAACTCAAATATAGCATCAATACCTAAACTAGAACAGAGAAAACTTTAGACCAATATCCATATGGAATATTAATGCAAAAAATTAAATAAAATATTAGCAAAATACTACAAGACACTTAAAAGACTATATATACAGTGACCAGATTGTTTATATCAGGAATGCAAAGTTGAGTCAATAATATTAATACCATAAATACAATAAATCATATGAATAACAAAAATAATAATCAATGATCAATAGATGCTGAAAAGGTTTTTTATAAAACCCAAACCCCATTTGATTTTTTAAAAAAGCATAAAAATAAACTGATTTTTCCTTATTCTGGTAAGTAGTATCTATCTAAAACTAAGGCCAGCATGATAAGTAGGAAGACTCACAGTTTAAGAGGGGCTGAAGGGGTTGAGAGTGAAAAAGTTTAAGAAGCCCTTGGAGTAGAGGGCTTTCTGATAAGGTCAGCAAAGCAAATACTGTCAGAATCACTGCTATTATTTGGTATAGTTCCAGAAATGCCAGCTATACCAATAAGACAAGATGATATGATAGGTTCACTCAAAAGAAATGTAGAGTCAACTAAAAATTAACTGAAACAGTAACTTCAGCAAATTTGCAAGATAAAAAATAAATCTGCACAGATCATCAGCATTTCTATACATGACAAATAAAATCCAGCAGGAAGGCATAGAAAGAAAAATGCCTTTCTAAGAAAACTATAGAATAGATAAAATATTTGGGAGTCTAGCTACCAAAATACATACAGGAATATAACTATAAACCACTTTACAAAAATAAAGATATCTAAATAACTGGGGAAATGTTACTTACTTATGTATAGATTATGAAAATATAATAAAATGACAACACTACATAAATGAACTTATTTATTCAGTATCATACTGATGAAAAATTACCAATAAATTACTTTGTAGAGTTACAAAAAACCCCAACAAATTTCACACGAAGAAACAAAAAGTAAAAAATCTAAAAAATATAACATGATCAATCTCTCTCAGACACATAACCGTGGGAAGGAAGTGGGCCTAGAAGTGCTAGATCTCACACCATGCTATGAGGTAATAAGGTAAGCAAATTAGAATAACAAGGAAGAAAATACATATTGTAATTATGGATAGGAAATGAATTCATGACCAAGCAAGGGATGAGAGGATCCCAGAAGAAAAAATGGACAATTTTAATAATATAAAATTGAAAAGATTTTGCACAAATAAAACCAATACAATTAAGATTAGAAGGGAAAGAGTTATCTGGGAAAAAATCTTCACAGGAGATTTCTCTGATAATAGTTTTGCATCTAAAATATGTATGGAATTAATTTAAATATATAAGACTAAAGGTCATTTTCCAATAGATAATTATCTATCTAGCTAAAAGATATGAAAAGGGGAGGCTAGGTGGTGCAGTGAATAGAGCACTGGCCCTGGAGTCAGGAGGACCTGAGTTCAAATTGGGCCTCAGACACAACACAAAAAACTAGCCGTGTTACCTTGGGCAAGTCACTTAACCCCAATTGCCCTCCAAAAAGCAAAAAATAAAAAATAAAATAAAATAAAAATTAAAGATATGAAAAGGAAATTATTTAAAGGAAGAAATCCAAACTACCAACAAACATATGAAAATACTCCAAATCAATAGTAATTACATAAACGTAAATTAAAGCAGGACTGAGGTTCCACCTCTCACCCATCAGATTGACAAAGTTGGTAAGGTAAATGACAATTGTGGGGACTAAGGGGATACAGATACACTACTACATTGTTGTTGTTGTTTTTTTAAAGCAATTGGGGTTAAGTAGCTTGCCCAAGGTTACATTGCCATTTTTTTTTTCCTGTGGGTGTTAAGTATCTGAGGCCAGAACTGATCCTGGGTCCTCCCGCCTCTGGGGCCTGCGCTCTTACTCACTGCACCACCTAGCCACCCCACACTAATGCATTGTTGATGGAGCTGTGAATTGGTCCAGTTATTGTTGAAAGCAATTTGGAATTATGTCCCCAAAAGTCACTAAACTGTGCCTACCCTTTTACCCATAAATACCATGAATAGACCTATAATCTAAGCAGATCAATGAAAGAGGCAAAAGACCAACATGTATGAAAATGTTTGTAACAACTATCTTTGACATAGCAAAGGACTGGAAGCTAACAGATACCTGAACATATTATGGCATATTGATATAAAGGAATCTTACTGCATTTTAAGAACTAATGAAAGAGATGATTCCAGAGAAACCCGGGAAGACTTAAATGAACTGATGCAAAGTGAAGTATAAAGAACTAAGGAAACAGTTTATTCTACAATAGCAACATTGTAAAGACAAGCAAAGTTGAAAGACTTAACTCGACATAATGGAATGACCAGCCAGGAAGATGAGTCTTCCTGACTTTAAGTCCTGTGCTCTGTGCACTATGGTGCAACCTCACTGTCCATATAAATGGTAGCTATTATTAATTTTTGTTGTTATTATTATTATTAGGAATAATAATAATAACAAATTTATTTAGATAAAATTTAAAAGACACAAATTCAAAATCTTACACATGGTTTCAAAAGGAGAAGGAGGTTTAACTAGACAACAATTTGTTTAAAAAAGACTTGGAAGTTTACTAGATTTCAAGTTCAATAGGAGTCAAAATTACAACTTAACAACTAAAACAACATAATGTAACTTTAGGCTACATTAACAGACGCATAAGAATGAGGAAAGTATGTTCCACTGTTCTCTTCCCAGGTCAGACTCCTCCACAAAAGCTCCCCCTCCCCCCTTTTATGTAAGAGTACTTAATGATTGGTTTCTTTGAATTGAATTAATTGCCCTTAATTTCTTAAAAGTTAGGAGCTCTTGGAATTATAGAAGACATTAGTGACCATTATGTCTAACATGTAACTGGTCAAAGATCCCCTCTATAACTTCCCCAATAATTCATCCAGAATTTGCTCAAAGACATCCAGTGAGAGGGAACCAAGTACTTGCTGAGGTGATGTATTTCATTGTTGGGTAATTGAAATTGTTAGAATTTTTAAAATTATAACAATTTAAAATTACTTATCTGCAACTTTAAGTCAAGTCAATAAGCAAATGCTTTCTATGTCCCCAGCATTAAAAAAAGGTGAAAACAAATATACAAAAGCAAAAACCCATAGTTCCTGCTCACAAAGAGCACACAGTCTAATACGGGAGACAACATGCAAACAATTATGTACAAATAATAATCACAACATTTATATAGCACCTACTTTGTGCTAAATGCTTTAAAATTATTCTCTCATTTCATCTTTACAACAACTCTGGGAGGTAGATGTATTGTTTTTTGCTCTTTTTTTTTCTTTACAGTTGAAGAAATTGAAGCAAATAACTTAATTTCATAGAGAATTTCAAGAGAAAGACACTAAGATTAAGGAACACTGGGGAAAGCTTCTTGCAAAAGATGTCTTTAGCTGAGACTTCAAGAAAGTCAGGGGAGGGGGGTGGAGTCAAGATGGTGGAGTAGAAACAGGACTTCCATGGGGCTCTAACTCCCACCTCCTCCAATTCATGTAAAAGGTGACTCTGAAGAAACTTTGGAGCTACAGAACCCACAAAATGACACAGAGAAGCTAACCTCCCACTGAGGACAGCCCGGCAGGCCAGCAGGAAGTGGCCAGCACAGCACTCTGGGAGCAGAGCCCAGCCCCACTCGAGCCAGAGGTTTAAGTCTCAGGGCCACCAGACCAGCCACCGGCTAGAGGGACTTCAGATCACCAGCAGCTGTGGCGATTTCCAGAATTATCAACACATAGATGCTAAGGACAAAGTGAGAGGTCAGTGCAGTGTGGACTTTGGGATCCAATAGTTTGGGAGTGTGGTCAGCCTTTGCCCCCAGGGAGAAAAGCAGCTGAGGCACCATGGCCGTGAAGCTGCAGCCACGTGGCAGCTTCAGCTTCTGGCCTGCAGAGTGTAGGGGGACTAAGCAACCACTCTGAGGGGTTATCGCTCTTGCTTTAACCTGCTTGGATCTGGATCACTGTCTAGGTTGGAGGTCCTGGAGTGTGCGACCAGCTTGCCAGAGTGTGTGGAGGCTTCAGAGAGGGCACCCAACTAATACCTTTGGCAGCTGAGAAAACCCCAGCGATTGGGACAAAGCTCCCCTGTCTGGTAGCAGAGTCCTACTGTGGCAAAAAGCCCAAAAGTCAAGTAATTGAGTGGCAACAAAAGCAGGAAAAGGAAGCAAAGTAAGCAGAGCAATCCAACTTTACACTCCTATTTTGGGAACAAAAAGGACCAAAGCACGGAGCAGGAGGAATACAGTGAAGTCAGAACTCCTGCACCAAAAGCTTCCAAGAAAGATACGAGCTGGTTACAGGCCATAGAGGACCTTAAGAAGGATTTTGAAAATAAAATAAGACAAGTGGAGGAAAAATTGGGAAGAGAAATGAGAATGATGCAAGAAAATTATGAAATGAGAGTCAACAACCTAACTAAAGAAAATAACACCTTAAAAAGCAGACTAACTCAAATGGCAAAAAAGGCTCAAAAAGGCAATGAGGAGAAGAATACCTTAAAATGCTGGATTTGCCAGATGGAAAAAGAATCTCAAAAGCTCACTGAAGGGAATAATTCTTTCAGAATTAGAATGGAGCAAATGGAAGCTAGTGACTTTATGAGAAATCAAGATATTATTTAACAGATCCAAACAAATGAAAAAATAGAAGGCAATGTGAAATATCTCATGGAAAAAACCACTGACCTGGAAAATAGATCCAGGAGAGATAATTTAAAAATTATTGGACTACCTGAAAGCCATGATCAAAAAAAGAACCTAGAAAGCATCCTTCAAGAAATTCTCAAGGAAAATTGCCCTGATGTTTTAGAACCAGAGGGCACAACAGAGGTTGAATGAATCCACCGATCACTTCCTGAAAAAGATCCCCCCAAAAAACTCCTAGGCATATTATAGTCAGGTTGTGGAATTCCCAGATCAAGGATAAAATATTACAAGCACCCAGGAAGAAACAGTTTGAATATTATGGAAACACAATCAGGATAACACAGGATCTGGCAGCTTCCACATTGAGGGACTGAAGGGCTTGGAATATGATATTCCGGAGGTCAAAGGAGCTGGGATTAAAACCAAGAATCACCTACCCAGCAAATCTGAGTATCATGTTCCAGGGGAAAATATGGTCATTCAGTGGAATAGAGGACTTTCAAGCATTCCTAATGAAAAAACCAGAGTTGAATAGAAAATTTGACATTCAGATACAAGAAGCAAGAGAAGCATGAGAAAGTAAACAGGGAAAAGAAATCATAAGGAACTTAACAAAGTTGAACTATTTACATCCCTAAATAGAAAAACGATAATTGTAACTGATGAAACTTTTCTCAGTATGAGAATAGTTGAAGGGAATAGAAATGTATATGTGTGTGTGTGTATATATGTATGTATACCCACATATATACACACATACACATATATATACACACATATATACATACATATATATGTCTATATAGGAGGGTATATGGGTGTATGAATACATATGTGAGTGTGTGTATATATGTGTACAGGTATATATAGATAGAGGGCACAGGACCAATTGAATAGGAAGGGGTGATACTTAAAAGGTGAAATTAAGAGGTCAGAGAGGAATATAATGAGAGGAGATGGGGAGAGACAGAACGGGGTAAACTATCTCATACAGAAGAGGCAAGAAAAAATGGCTATAATGGAGGGGAAGAAGAGGAAGGCAAAAGGGAATGGGTCAACCTTATTCTCATTGAATTGGGCTTAGGGAGGGAATGAATGGAGGGAATACACACTAAATAGGGTATCTCACCTTTTAGGAGAATAGGGGGAAAGGCGACGACAGGGGGGATGATGAAAGAGAGGGCAGGCTAGGGGGGAGGGAAGTTGGAAGCACCCACTTTTGAAAAGGGACAGGATCAAAGTAGAGAACAGAACAAGTGGGAGGTCGGATAGGAGGGAGGGAAATATAGTCAGTCTTTTACAATATATCCACTATGGAAATGTTTTGCATAGCTACACATGTACAAGCTATACTGAATTGCTTATCTTTCCAGTAAGGGTGGGTGACAAGGGAGGAAGGGAATGAATCTGGAATTCAAAGTTTTAAAATCAAATGTTTAAAATACATATATATATACACTATTATTATATTTTATATAATAATATCATATTATTATAATTATTATTATATTTTACATGTAACTGGGAAATAACATATACAGGCACTGGGGCATAGACATCCACTGTAACCTACTGGAAAGTCAGAGGGGGTATGGGAGAAGATATGGGAGAAAGCAGATTGGAGGAGGGGATATCTAGTGGGATCACTATTTTAGGGTGGTGGGAGGGGGAAAAACAGGGAGAAAATTTGCAACTCAAAATCTTGTGGAAATGAATGATGTAAACTAGAAGTTAATACGGCATTTGATTAAAAAAGTAAAAAGTATGGAGTTGGAGGATGCTAGAGATATGAAAAATCTCATGTGCTTTCAGATGAGATCACTGTATTATTAGTTTTGGTAATTGTTTTATATTGTTACATAAGACTTCTCATGAAGTGGGTGTAATCTGTAAGTGTATATAACATAAAACCTAAAGATAAATAAAACTGAAGTGACCAAAAAAAAAAAAAGAAAGTCAGGGGAGTCTAGAGGTAGAAATGAGGAGGGAGGACATTCTAGGCATGGGAGGGCAACAGGTGAAAACACCTGGGGTCAGGAGATGATAGTTTTATTTGAGTACTGTGGTTGCAAGTTAGATTCCTAAGAAAAGAAGAGAGTCTAGATGCAATACAACCAATTAAGAAATTATTACAACAATCCAAGCAAAAGTAACAGGTACTTAACTTTGGTGATAGCCATAACAGTAGTAAAGAAGGGACAAATAGTTGAAAGAATTATGGAAGAAGTAGAATCAATAAGATGTGGCAACCAACTAGATTTCCAATATTTTTAAAGAGAGTGAAAAGCCAAAGATGAGTCCAAGGTTCTGAATCTGGGCAGTGCTATGGAATCCAGAAGCTGGAAGGAAGGCCAAGTTTATCAGAGAAATTGAATTTATTTTTTAATATGATAACTTTAAACTCCTAGCAAAATAGTCAGGGTGAAAATAGTCAACAGGTACCTAGAAATATATAGAAAAAAATTCAGCAGTGAAATGAGAACTATATGTATAGATTTGAGAATCATCTTCAGAAAAATGAAATTTGAAGCTACTGAATTTGAATGAGAGAAAGAAGGTCCATAATAGAACCCAGGGAGACATCCACATGTAGGTAAAGAAAGGAAAACAATAAACCAGCAAAGAAGGCTAAAAAAGATCAATTAAATAAGTTTAAGGAAAACAAGAATGATATCATAGAAGCCAAGAAACTTAAGCTAGCCAGAAGAGAGTAAGTGGCTAATATCACTACAGAATGGTCAAAGCAAGCAAATAGCGAATGCCACTAAATTTGGAGATTTGTGACCAAGGTCACTGTGGACTGCAAAAATAGCCAATTTCAGCAGACCAATTCCAAAAAGGCAGATTTTAAAGAACTGAGGTATAAGTGAAGAGGAAGAAGAGCCAGAGTATCAACTAGGGACTTAACAGAGAAAGGGAGAAATGAAATAGGATGATAGCTTGAGGCAAGGGTGAAATCAAGAGAAGGCAGTTTTTCTTTTTTAGGAAAAAGGAAATGTGAGTATGTCTGGAGGCAATGGAGAAAAAGACACTAGAGAAAGAAAGACTTAAGAAAAAAGGGTGTAACAGGACTGGGGATAATGGAGACAAAACTCTGGGAAGAGACAGAAGAGGATGGGATCAAGAATACCAGTCCAGGTAGCCTTGGCAAAGTTGAGGAGATTAGAGAAGATGAATTAGGACACAGATTTGTCACAAAGTGTGACCCTTAGGAGAGGAAGTTCACAATAAATGACTGCAGTAATGGAGTACATAATTATGGTCACTGGCTGAGAAAAGGAGAGCAAAGATAAAGTTGATGGAGTGAAAAGAGGATATTTGGAACATTGATGATACATAGCAAGATGGAGATAGATAACATCAAACAGTGATTTTTACGTGAGTTAAGGGAATTAGAGACATCTATGGACATGGCAAACTAAAGAACTGGTTTCCTTGAACAACAACAAAATGAAATAGACACTATGGTTATGAAAGAACAAATATGAAAGCCATAGTTCCCAGTTTCCTGCCACATATCCCAAAGCAGGAGGGTTAGTTATGAAAATATAACCATTAATTGTATGAAGATGGAAAGTTTATACTTGATACATGAGACTTTGCACTTTACAGATGAGGCGATGGAAGTTCTGAGTGCTTCTCCAGGGACACAGCTATTGGGTGGTAGATTTGGGACAAATCCAGACATGCTAAGTCCCCGCCCAATACTATTCTCACTCCCTCCCCCCCACTTGCTATTACTATTCTCATTTCTATTTTGTTGTGTCTGATTTCTAATAGTTCCTAAATATTTTGTTTTAAAATCAGCTTTGCCTATACCATATTTTAATAACATGCTCAAAGCTCCCCTTAAAGACATAGACATCAATATCTGTTCTTCATTACCTGGGACAAACAATTATAAAACAGAAAAATCCCTTTCTCATGTGGAAAGACCAGAAAACATGCACTGCCCTGTTCCTGAATATTCATACAATCTTATGAATATTCAAGGTAGGCATCAAGCTGGACATCCTGATATCTTTTTTTTTTTTTAAGCAATTGGGGTTAAGTAACTTGCTCAAGGTTACACGGCCAGGTGTTTCTGGGTGGGTAATAAGTGTCTGAGCCCGGATTCAATTCACATGTCATCCCGACACTGAAGCCAGTGCTCTTACTCGCTGTGCTACCTGGCTGCCCCCTGATAATATCTTAAGTGAAAGTGAATGGAAAACCTAGAGAAAAAAAACTGAGAAAATTAAAATTTTAAAGAAAAATAAATGAAGAGCTCATGAATTACTTTTTTTTCTAGCAGAAATGTGAGAACCTGTTTCATTTGACTGCTAAGTAATACAAAATAAGAGAATGTTCTCTGGTCTAATTCTATTTTGTCTAATTTGAATGTAAATTCCCTAATTGATCAATAGACCTTTATTAAGCACCTGCTGTGTACCAGGCAGCATGCTAAGCATTGGGTTGGTCCTATGACAGAGTTCATTGCCTTCTTTTTTATTTGTTTAAACTTTGTTTTTAATTAATTTATTTCTAGTTTTCAACATTTACTTCTGTAAGATTTTGAGTTCTCAATTTTCTCTCCCTCCCTAAGATGGTGTACAATTTGATATAGGCTCTCTCTCTACATTCATATTAAACATATTTTTACATTAGTCATGTTGTAAAGAATTATAGTCAATGGGAGGAACCATAAGAAAGAAGAAACAAACAAAAAAAGAGAGCAAATAATAGGCTTTGATCTGCATTCAGACTTCATAGTTCTTTATGAAATACATAATATCATACCTGTAGCAAGGCAAGAAATACTCCCAGCTTGGCCCAGGACAATATCTAGCTGACTATAAATTCACACATCTGATTTGGGATTGTTGGGTGTTGTACAAATTTGGCACTCTAATGAATGAGGTGTTCCCTTTCTGATAAATATAGACAATAGGAGAAAATGATGATTAAGTTTGCTCCTTGAGGAGTTTTTCATGGGATTTTGACCAAAAGAAAAATCAAATATTCCATTACTGATAACCTGGATACCCATCTATGATTTATGTCATTTATCAAATACTAAATATCATTACAAATCAATGCTTTTATGAGTTTAATTTTTGCCTTGCAGATTACATATAGAAATTATGGAGCAACCCCTGGGAAGAAGGGATCAGCCATCCCCATCATCTGCCACCAGAAGGGCAGATAAGCCAACCAAGCTGAAAAAGAAAGGTCTTCCAAGGGAAAGACAGGAGGTACCACTACCACCTTGATCACTATGTACACCGAGACCCAGGAGCCTGACAATAGTAGTGTCCCTCAGACCACTTATGCTATTTCCAGTCCACCTTCTTCAGTTGTCATCTTGGGGATCCATACTTGTGCATATGAGACCTGGCAATTGCTTCTACAAGTGTGGCAGGGCCTGCCTCCTTATTAGCCATAACTCCTGTAGACATGAAATGGAAAGTTATCAACATTAAAGAAAAAAATTCTACCTAGAAGTTTCTTTATAATATCAAGTGTAAGTCTGACTAAGGATAATGGTCACACAACAATATCTCATGAATGGAACACAAATATGGATTCTGGAAGACAAGTAATGTAAAGTATTGCATATTACAATCTAGAATCTCCTGGAACTTATCGGTATCTAAGTATATGTGGAGAGTATTTTCAATAAATATTTTATTTATTAAATAAATAAGTATTTTAATAAAATCTTTGAATCTGAAGGCTCTCTGGCCCAAATGGAGCTTCACCTGAAAAACCCTCCCCGAAAAATACCCGGGACAAGTGGAATGACTTTGTTCTCTAGGAGACCAGGCAGAATGCAGTGCTCCTTCAAAGAATGGAGGAGGAAAGAGTTCAATGTGAAAACAAAGAGAGAGGAGTTAAAAAGCATTGGTGAGTCTTGACCAGCATCAGGAGATTGGGAGGTAGAAGATGGTGACAAATAGAAGAAGGGAAGGGAACTACTGAAAACTCAGAGCTAGAATGATAATGTGAATCTAGAGGTACTGAATGAAGAGTGAAAAGGTCCTTAAAACAACAAAGAGGTGTTTTTTCCTCATGGAGCAGGCAACTGGGGTGTAATAGAACTTGCCAAGATTTGCCAAAATTGATGCCTACTTACCACTTCTGGAGATTCGTGTGGGCATTCGCAGGCATCCAGAACACAATACTCAAGATTATCAAGTTTAGGGCAAAAAACTGAAGATCTTTAAGGGACAAGTAGTCTTTTCATCATCAACATTGATCTAAGGTAAGGACTTCAGGAAAGAAAGACAGAGTTGGAAAGGGAACAGCTAATTAGGAGGATGATATCCAAGAACAGCCATGTCATGAAGGAAAGATTGGCTGGATGAAATGGGGATATTTAGCTTGGACAAAAGGAAGAACACAACCACTGTCTTCAAGTATCAGGAAGGCTCTCATGGGAAAAGAAAAGAAATTCATTTTGCTTGGCCCCAGAATGCAGAACTAGAAGCAATAAAGAAAGGTCACAAATAGGAAAATTCAGGTTTATTGTAAGGAAAACCTTCCTATTCATTAAAGGTATCCAAATGGAATAAGTTGCCTGAGAAAACAGTGGGTTCTCCCTCACGAGAAGCTATCAAGTGAAGGATGGGAGATCATCCATTACATATGTTATAAGGGAATTTTTATACAGGTGTAGATTATACTACATGACTTTAGAAGTCCCTTCCAATTCTAAGATTCTGATTCTAGTCATTCAGTTCTTCAGCCCCACCCTTGAATATCTCCAGTAATATTAAAATAGCCTGTTCCTTTTTTTAGACAGTTTTCACTTCCTGTGATTAGTATCCATACTATGTAGGACTCTAAGTCAATGTCTTGAATTATAAACAGAAGCATCATAAATCATCAGTGTTGACTTTTCACTACTATACCATACCACTAATATTAAATGTAGCTCTTATTATTATTATGAATAATATATATATGATGTTTGTGGGTATATATGTATATATATTAAAAAATTGGGTTACTGAGTGTTGTGATTCTATCAGCCTAACACTAAAAGCTTGTCATTAGGTGGGTAGGTAGATAGTGACCATACTTAAGAGGCCTTTAAAAATACTTAAATGTATAATCTAAACTCTATTCAAGACTTTGTGTGCTTTCAGTAAATGGGAAGCTGGAAGCCAAAGGATATGTACAAACAGAAAGTGTCCTCATTTTGATTTGGGTTTGCAAAGCTAAACATTTAAAGGAGGAGTTCTTAATCTTTTTGTGTCATAAACCCCTTTGGCAGTAAGGGTGAAACCTATGAACCCCTTCTGAGAATGTTTTTAAATGCATAAAATACACAGGATTCTAAAGGAAGTAAATTATATTGAAATATGGTTATGAAAATATTTTTAAAAGCAAATTCACAGACCCCAAGGCAAAGAATCCTGATTTAGAGTTTGTATATCTATTCCTAGTCTAAAATTAGTATTAAACTATTACCAGGTCACTAAGCAACCTTGGTTATGATGTTACCTGAGAAACAACTTTTATAGTATTCTTTTTTCACTAAAATATTCTTTTTTTATTTATAAAAGTAGATTGGATTCAAACTGGTCACAACACTAATACATATTGAAAAAGATATACCTGTAGAGCAAAATTTAAAGGAATGAAAATACTCAGGTACAATTAAGTACCTCACCCTAATCTTTAAATGTTTTATTATAGTCCTTAACACCCCCCCCCAGCTTCAGTTAAGATGCTCTAATGCTCCCAGAAATGCTTTAACTACCCTAGCTGCCTGCCTATATTTATTGCCCTTTTAAGTTCCTCACTCTTAGCTTCCACCTTGTGTCACAATAACAATAATTCACATTCCTAAAGCACTTTAAGATTTACAAAATGTTTTTTCCATAGTAACTATGAAGCAAATAGCAAAATATTATTATCCCTTTTTTAGAGAAGAAACTAAGTCCCTGACCACAAATAAACATTAGCACCAAGATTTGAACTCCTCAGCTCTTTTTGTGGTGGCAAAGAATTGGAAATTGAAGGGATATTCATCAATTGAATACTACTGTGCTATAAGAAATGATGTGCAGGCAAACTTCAGAAAAACCTGGAAAGACTTATATGAACTGATACCGAGTGAAGTGAGCAGAACCAGGAGAACAATGTACATGGTAACAGACACAATGTTCGATAGACTCAGTTCTTCTCAGCAATGCAAGGATTTAAGACAATTCCAAAAGACTCATCCAGAGAAAGAACTTTGGAGTCTGAATACATATGGAAGCATATTATTTGCTCTCCATTTCTTTTGTTGTTTTGCTTTCTTTCTCCTCTCTCCTAGCTCTTCCCATTAGTTCTAATTCTTCTTTACATCATGACTAATGTGGAAAATATGTTTAATATGAACGTATATGTAAAGACTATATTAGACTGCATGCCACCTTGGGGAGAGGGGAAGAGAGAAAGGGGGAGGATATTTAAAACTCAAAATCTTATGTAAGTGAATGTTGAAAACTAAAAATTAGCTAATTAATCTTAAAAAAAAGGTTTGAGCTCCTGTCTTCAGACACCAAGTCCAATGTCCTTTATAGAACACAATGATGCTTCACATAATAAAGTCACTAACAAGAACAATAGTTGACATTTACAGAACACATATTACAAGGCATTTTTATATACATTATCTTCTTTTGATCCTTACAGCAACCTAATTAGGAAGACAATGAAGGTTCCAACCACAGTGTACAAACTACGAGTGACTTGTCCAATATCACATAGCTAATAAGTGGTAGATTCCAGTTTTGAACTCAGGTCTAACAACTCTTAAGTTCATTGTTGTTTTCCCTGTGCCACAGAAGAAAGGAGAAAAAAAAATCATGGAGCAACTTCATATTGTTGGCTTAGATGAAAGTTTTGACATTTTCTGACGAGACAAGAGTATTTTTTCCTTCTTGATCTCACTATTTTCCCCAAAGTTTCCAACTTTCTTTCTGATTAATACCTTGAAATGTTCATGATACTTAGGCATAATGGAAAAGGTTTAAAGTTATAGGCTCCAATACTAGCCTCAGCACTCATTGTTGTTCAGTCATGTCTGACTCTTTGTGTTCCCATTTGGGGTTCTCTTGGCAAAGATACTGCAGTGGTTGGCCATTTCCTTCTCTAGTTTTTAAATTAGCAAAAGGAGTAAGGAGATGCTAAGTATCCTAAAATTCTATGACTCTAAGAACTCCGGAGAAAGAAACTGCCAAACACTCCAGTATCTCTGCCAAGAAAACCCCAAATGGGTTCATGAAGAGTCAGACAAGACTGAAAAACAGCTAAAATGACAAGAACTCCGGGGAACAGGTTCAGAATGGGCAGAATGGCATGTTGGTGAAACTGGTCTTCCCTGAAGAATGAACTCTTCTGGCATTATTAGAAAACAACAGCCCTCAGGGGATACTTTGTCCTCAGTTTGAGATACAAGACATAACAACATGAGGACTGAGAGTGAAAAAGACATCTAAGATAGGTTCATATTCTCCAATCTGGGGTCAATAATATATAAGTAAACCATGAATTCTTTCCACTATCAAGGGTCATAATTTAAATGAATGTGTCATATTCATTTATTTAAGCCATGCAAAGAAGCAGGAGCTGGATATATTTGACATATACTTCACATGTGCCAAATGGGGACCTAGCAAAACAACCTGAGAACTGAACTGTTTTTCTGTCTATAATTCAAAATGGCAGTGGACTGCCTAAGAGTAGTGTGACCCATAAAATGGTGTTTAAAAAAAAAAACTTCTATTAAGCTTGTTCAACACCCCCCTGTTCCTCACCACATGTATACACCTATTTTACATAAATAGGACATAACACTGAGGTTACCTCATAGCTGTAGTGTCTATAATTATCACTTTTAGGGGACAGGAAAGAAAAAGGAGTTGGAAAAGAACTCGCCCCGAGGAAACATTTCCGACTGTAAAGTATGAGCTTGACAAGAGCAGGAATCCTGCATTTACCTCCTTAACTAACAGATTCTGGGTTGGAGCCTGAAGAGGGAAAAAAAAAATCTAAATATGTCAGTGCTGGAAAAACTATTTAGTTTGACAAAGAAAATGAAAATTCCCCCTGATGTAGAGGCAAGATCCTTGGTGGTATCTGAATTTAGCGAGAGGAAGCCACTCCCTCATTAAGACATATCCAACTATGGCAATAATGTGGAATACCCAAAGTAGTAACAGATTTATTATTACCACAGTGTGGAAATAAAATATGTTTTTTTGCTCTGTTACTCAATCTGGTTAATTATCCGTGCAAAGTAAAGTTATTCCTGGCAACTCTGGAGCCAAAGCTATAACTTTAGCAATGGTGGGGGTGGAGTGGAGTGGAGAAGTTGCTGCTGAAGGGAGGGGACATGTGGGTTGAAAGGTTTTTTCCAAATCTAGGAGAAATGTTGTACTTTTTGGATTTAAGGGGATGACAGATAGCAATAAACAAAACTGAATATTCTGATTTCTGGGCTAATTATAAGTTAGGTCATTATTAGAGGTCTTGACTACATTCTGTAGCATCAATAGCTCCCCAAAAAATGCTAGAAAGGAACTCAGGAAGAGAAGAACAATTCAGAAAAGTCTATTCGGTCTGCAACTCCCAGGGGCATCACTGTATTGGGGGGTTTTACTCAGGCAATGAAGCACAACGGGCAATTTATAGCATACTTCCAGTGGTATTATAAAGCATGAAGCTGCGTGACTTCAGCCACCCGAGAAATGCAATAATCCCTTAGAAAAGCACTACCTGAGTTCCCTTATTGCTTAAATGAAAAGAAGTCAGATCAGTGTATTTACCTAGTATTATCAGCACGGCTAAGACAGCACAGATGCTAATCAGAAAGCTCCAACCATCCAAAGGCTAAAAGTCATTTGGTACAATATTTCCTAAGCCTATTGGTTGTACTCATTGGCACCATCACCGATGTATGGAATACAGATCAAACCAGGACGGTTGGAGGAAAGGGTCTCAGCTACACGGTTCATTTCAAGTGCTCACAACAAAAAAGGTAGGAGAAAGCAATGAATGAGAGGGAACACAGCCAAAAACCATGGGAAAAGACCCTCTCCTCAAAACACATTTTTCTATCTGTAGTAAATTACAGACCACCAAGAGTAGTCTGACTTGGCTACCCAGCAAGAGTCCCAACATCGCAGTTGTTATTGTTGGCTTCAGCACTTTAATCCAAGGAGAACACGCATTCTGCTAATGTTTGAATAACCCTTGCCAACAAATTGATCCCATAGCAGCAGAGCTGCAGGAGGTACTTTTAAACATTGGAGGAAAATATAAAGGGGAAGAGACCCTGTAAATATAGTTCCTTGTCTAGCCTGGAACTTGGGATACCTCATTTAATCTTTTTTTTTTTTAGTGGAAAGAGAAATTTCTTCTTTTGCAAAAAGCAGCCCAAATGGGCATTAGAACATCTGCAATTTACATAGGAGGGAGCCATGCCAAAGAAATGTAGATTCCACAGCAGTCAACCCTGGGGACAACACAAAACAAGCAAATCTCTAAATAAGGTCTGAAAGGCACTAGTTCTCAAAATGGGCAGTAGACTTCCACAATTGGGAGTGGAGAGAGGGCACTTTTGACTGCTAATTCCTCCCGTACTAGCAAGATATTTCTGTATGGAGAAAACATACCATTTTCAATTAGAGGACCTGGGTTCAAATCCCAGCTCTGGTGTATCATAGTTAATTAAGCTGGGACAAATCACAGCTTCTCTGGGTCTCAGTCTTCTCATCTGCAAAACAAGAGGGTTGAATCAGATGATCTTTAAGGTCCCTTCCAAGTGCTAAATCCTATCTCCATTGACCTAGGTGAAACACAAAAATTCACTGAATCCTTAACCAACAAAGCTACCAAGACCCTAACAGTCTCCAAGAGTGTTTCCCCGCAAGTGATTACAAAAAAAGACCTTTCTTTTCATTTTTGCTCAATCTTATACCTGTTGGAGACTCACAACAAACTTTTCAGGACAGTCAGGGCAGAGAGTGATGGTAGCTTTCACCCTGTAAACACAATTGGAAGGAAAGAATAAGGCCTGAAACTATAAATTTAGTGGGTTATTTACCATCAAATAACGAGCAAATATTAACGACTTTAGAACACTAAAGCACTGGGTACATTCAAATCTCTGACCTGAGGGTTCAGTTCAATTCAACAAACATTTATGAACAGAATTGAATTTCAAGGTTAAAGGCTCCGTACCATGATGCTAGGTCCTGTGGCTGGTAGAGTTCTCCTGTGTAATGTATGTGTTTACAGTGATGCCAAACTAACTGTCTTTTGCAGAAACTGTCAATAGTCTGCACACACACGGCATCTGGAGGGATTAAGTAGGACACCAGGGAATTAAAAGATACAATTAAGAGAAAATTAAGAAGGAAAGAGAGAGAAAGATGTGTCCTAAATCCCTTGAGAAGCGTTTTAGTAAGATTTCATTCCCTCTGTTTCCTCCTTCCCATGCCAGTCGGATGTTAAATAAGCCTCTGTCTCTTTAATTGTCAAATGATTTTCCATCTCACAAATACTCCTTTTTCATACAGGAGTCTTTTTTAAAGTTATAAATAAAATACCCCAAATATTTTCTTTTTCCCACAGATGAGAACGCTCAAATACTGAGTATACAAGAATGAGTTGTGTCAGGATGTCGCTTCCAGCTAAAACAACCCAGCAAAAAAATAGTTTAATTAAAGACAGAGTGAGCAAGCTTCATTGTGGGCCCTAAGCCACTGAGTTACAGCAGACTCACGCTCCCTTGGAATTGTCATCTTTGGGGTCAAGATGATACCCCAAGAACAGCACTCTCAAGTGGAAGAGAAAAACATAAACCAATGGAGGGGAGGAACATTAAGGCAGGGCTAGCTGGATGTCAACGTCTTCCTTCTTGACGTCCTTGGACCCTCCCTAGATTCCTTCTAGGCCTCTTGTTCAGGCACTACCTGGAATAGAAATAGTCTTGGAGCTGATCAGTATGGACCCCCACCCCTGAAAGCTTAGCCTTTGGAAGTATGGAGGACAAGACAACAGGTCTGCCTTGATGAACTATTCCATGTTAACCTATGGAAGATAATGGATATAGGCTTTTTGTATAATTCAATCAATCCTTTCCATTTTGAGGGGCAGCTAGGTGGCACAGTGAATAGACCACCAGGCCTGGAGTCAAGAAGACCTGAGTTCAAGTCCAGGCTTACTAGCTGTGTGACCCTGGCAAGTCACTAACCTGTTTGCCTCAGTTTCCCCATCTGTAAAATAAACCGAAGAAGGAAATGGAGAACTACTCCAGTATCTTTGCCAAGGAAAACCCAAATGGGGTCATGAAGAGTCAGACACAATTGAAAAAGACTGAACAATAACAGCATTCCATTTTGAAAGACAGACACAGTATCAGTAGACAGAAGGGCATTGAAGGACCCTGATGTCCTAGTCTTCCTATGAAGTCGGGTCTGAGTGGTGCAAATGCTTTGGATTTATTGTTGTTGTTAGGACTTCATTCATGTAGGTAGCTTGGGTTAAGAGAACTCTCTCTATCAGGACAGAACAGCATCTGCTCTGTTACTTACAATCAGAGAGATTTCTCCAGGGATACTGAGGCTAAGAGGCTGGCCCAGGGTCACCCAGCCAGTTTGTGTTAGTCTAGACTTGAACCCTAGTATTCCTGACTCTGGGCTGCTCCCTATGGACGATGGACTTCTACTTCTCTTAAGATATGTAATTATGAGGAGGTTTATAGGCTCTTGACCATAACTTTATGGGCAAGACCCTATAAATCCCCCAAATTGTTATTGTTGGAAACAGTCCTTCCTTGGGCCTCAGGAGACTCACTCAATGGGATTTAATAGATTTACCTGTAATTTCTATAATTCTACTAAGTAAAATAGTTACCCCCCAAAGTTACCAATGTGCCTTGATGGATGCCACATATCCTTTATGCTTCCCTTTTTGTTTGTCTATGTGGCCTGTACAGGATAAATAGGTATGTTACCAAATAGTTGAAAGCAAAAATTTCTTAGCAGCCAACAAATAACTCCTTATCAATAGCTTTTGAAAACTGGCATCCCAAACAGGACTCTTCCCAGTTGGGGAGCAGAGGGAGAAGAGATATCATTAAGCCGAGGCAGGGGGGGGCAACAACACACAGTAGAATATTTGGTTTGACACAGAAGGGAACTAGAAAAGATCCGAAGGGCTCAAGCTGGTCAGAGTCACAAAGGTCCTGGATGCTTCCTTACCCTCTATCTCCCTTCCTGCCCTTTTCTTGGCCTCGCTCTTTGCATTGTCTGCAGGTCCTTGTTGTGAAGCCCCAGCCTTTTAACCAGTTTAGAAGAGTGATTCTATGCCGGTAGCCTAGAAGCAGCTTGGCTTGCAAAAATTAAGCTGAGGCAATTCTGCATTTAATCATTTCGTTATGGTCTACATGAGAGTAATCAAATGGATAGGCCCCAAAGCTCCCTTTGCTTACATGAGCAGACCAGTTCAAAGAGTACATTTCCATGAAGCTAGCTTGTTAAAGCAGCCTGATCTGGCTCATAGGAAATATGAAGTCTATAGGCAGGGTGTCCCAAAAGTCTTAGTACAGTTTTAAGTTTTAATAACTTCAGAAAAATGAAAGCTGCAAACTTATAAAAAGTACCATTTCAAAGTTTAATTATTTAGATTTCTTTTGCACTTATTTAGTCTGGTGAATTCTGAATAAAAGATTTTACATTTTATTTTAATTTTCTGGATGCCACTTTCTCAGACTGGTAAAAGAGATCCTCTTGGTTGGTCACCTCAGTGACCCCTTCCCTCCCCTTTTCTCCCTTCTTCTCCATCAGACTTTTTCCTGTAGGGTCACACAAAAACTGTCATCTATATATTCAGATGTCATTCTTTGCATGATCTTAAGTTTAGGATTACAAATGCAATCCTTTCAGCAGCAAATGATGCAGATTTTTACAAATTTCAGTCAACTAGAATGACATACAGCACAAGATGGTCAGTATGTTGAATTTTAAAAAAATATATCAGCATGTCACATTTCTTACCTTCATAATGGATGGAGGAGAGAATTTGGAAATCAAAGTTTTTTAAATCTAAAATTCAGTACATAAAATTTTTAAAAGAAATATATCAACATTTAAAAATTTTAAATAACCTTTAAAATGTTACTTTTTATAAGTATGTAGTATTTATAATTTGGAAGTTACTAAATCTTAAGCCTGCACTAAGCTCTATGCGGCAGTTTCTCACTGAAATGGAATATTGTCTTCAAATAGACAAAGAAAAAGTCTTTGAATGGGTATCTAAAACTTTTTTCCCACGTGAAGACTATGTAAATACAACTGCGATTTTCAGAATAGACAACTAGAATCAGTATTTAAGCACCAATAATATGGTACAATAACATGTACACTGACCTATGATTGATTTCATCAGTGTTAGATGCTCCTTTCAACAATACAAATCACAATCCACCCATGCCATCTTAACCTCTGTGATTACTGTCCAGCAACATTCCACAAGTGTCCTTTAGACAGTCAACCTTTCTCTGGTACTAACATACAGCCAAGTCTAACCTTTGGGTGTCATTCTCAGTAAACATAGATTCACAGAATTTAGACCCACAAGGATCCTCAGAAATAATCTAAAACAGGAGTGTGGAACCTGTGGCCTTCCAGGTCTCTGGGTGCAGCCTTTTGAATGAGTCCAAGTTTTACAGAACAAATCCTTTTATTTAGGAGATTTGTTTTGTGGAGTTTGTATTTGGTCAAAGGGCCAACCTTGAGGACCCAGAGGGCCATGTGTGGCCTCGAGGCCACAGCTTCCCCACCATCATCTAAAACAACCCCCTCATTTTACACAAAGAAAATGATGCAGAGACGTTAAGGTTACATGGGATTCAAACCCAATTTCAAATCCAGGGTAGGGAAAGAATAATGGGTTTATGGTTTAGAAGAATAAATGAATTAATGAAAAGCATATATTAAGTATTTGGTATGTCCCAGGCTCTGTGCTAAGCACCAAAACACAAATATGAAAATAAGATGTTCCTGTCCTCAAAAAACTTAAATAATGATGGGAAAAACAGCACAATTGAGTGGCAGCTAGAGAAGGGTGTTTGGGTTTGGGAAACACAAGTCTGGTGAGTAGCTGGGCAGTCAATTGATACTATTTATTGTTGCTGTTTGGTCATTTCGGTTCTGTCTGACACTGTGACCCCATTGGGGTTTTCTTGGTGAAGACACTGGAGTGGTTTGCCATTTCCTTCTCCAGATCATTTTACAGATGAGGAAACTGAGGAAAACAGGGTTAAGTGATTTGTCTAGGGTCACACAGCTAATAAATGTCTAAGGTTGGATTTGAACTCAAGATGAACCTTCCTGATTCCAAGTCTAATGCTCTAACCACTATGCCACTTACTGCTCCAAATATTCTATGCACACCTTAAAATAAGCATGTCCAAAACAGAACTTATGTTCTTTCACAAGGCATCTAGCTGCCCTTGATACTATATAACTATGGGCTAGTCACTTAATCTTTTTAAAGTTTCAGTCTCCTCAACTATGAAATGGGGATAATACCATCAGTAGTACTAATCTTCCAGGATTGTTATGAGGATTGAATAGTGAATGGGATAAAGTATTCTGCAAACCTTAAAACTATGTAAATGTCATTTTAAACATTGTTTTTATCATCATTCTCATGCTTCAATGCAAATAAACCTTCTCCCTTTCCTAGTCACATATGTGAGTATTGGTAATGTGCAGCAACTTACTTATTGCCCACAATCTTCTTTCCATTGTCCTTTTGATTACTCATAATTTTGATCCTTCTGAGATCATGGCATTCCATGATTTATGGCCACATATTACCACGAAGAGAAAACTGCTATTAAAGAAATGGGCTTTTGCAGCATTGGGCAATTTGGTACCATTAGAAAGACTGCAATTTCCCAACTGCACTCCAGCCTGATATGTTCTTTCCACTCAATTCTGGGTCTAGTTCACTAGTTACCTGCAATACCTGTCCAGGATGATATACTTTGACAGGCTATCCGTCCCAATATATGCAATCGACTACATTAGTGGTCTATACATTTTTTGATGGAGTGCTTCCTCAGTATAAAATTTCTGAGCATACCTCCCAATACATGTATCTTTACTCATTTCCAATATCTATACTGGTAGTATTATGCCAATTACTTACCAATAATTATGAATGTCAGAAAACACACAAAAATAGAAACTAAAAAAGGATGAGTGAATGAAATAGATACTATCTGATACCACAAAAGTCAGTGGAATTTATGGAGAAGTGGAGTGACATGGTCGGACCTGTGCTTAGGGGAAATGAGTGGGGAGGGAATTAAGTATTAAGAGGGTATTAAGCACCTACTATGTCCCAAGCACATATTTTATAAATTTATAAATATTTTATAGATTTATAAATATATATAATAAAATATTTATGCTATTTTAAATGTCATATATTTATAGCATATAAATATATAATAAATATTTTATAAATATTATTTCATTTAATCCTCAGAACAGCCCTGTGAAGTAGGTCCTCATTATTATTCCCATTTTATGGTTGAGGAAACTGAGACAAACAGAGGCTAAGTGACTTGCCTAGGGTCT
The DNA here is from genome assembly GCF_028583685.1 of Petaurus breviceps papuanus. Taxonomy (NCBI): domain Eukaryota; kingdom Metazoa; phylum Chordata; class Mammalia; order Diprotodontia; family Petauridae; genus Petaurus; species Petaurus breviceps. Next base: position 451,495 of record NW_027185771.1, read on the forward strand.
CCCAGCTAATAAATGTCTGAGGCCAGATTTGAAATCAGGTCTTCTTTTCTTCAGGCTTATTATTCTATCTACTATACCACCTAGCTGCTGTTAAGTTTAGGGAAAAAAAACAAACTTTGGCAACTACATGGAGGCCAGACTGGGAATCAGGAGAAGAGATGAAAAGTTCACAGTAAGAGGTTATTGCAATAGTTCAGGCAAGAGGTGATAAGAGCCTGAAATAGGAAGGAGGCTGAGTGAGTAGAAAGAAGTGGATGGATGGATGGATGAATGGGAAAGATATTTTGGAGGTAGAAGGGACAAAATTGTCCAAAGATTTGGATATATACAGTAAGAGACAGTGAAGACTCAGAAATAATGTCAAAGTAGAAAATCTGGTTGACTAGAAAGATGGTGGCACCCTCAAAGTTAGTAGGGAAGTTTAGATAAGGTATGGCTTTGGCATAGGAAATGTAATAGAATGAGATCGACAATCCAGAGCACAACTTTTGAGTATTAATGGTGGAACTGATTCTGTTCAAAATGCCATGAATTTCCCTGAGGAGGCTTTGTTGTGCAGTTTGTACAATTTGACTTCCAAATAAAAGCATCTGTCCAACTTAAGCATCAAAAGGAAATATTTTATTTAGACTCTGTGCAGGATGTTTGTAGGGATCTGAGACTCCTAAAGATTCTGTAAGGCATTGGATTTTTTCACCATTCTAAGCCAATGTAATTTTTGTCAACCTTGCAGTGCCCTCCTTGGCACTGAATCCAGCAATTATTGAAGTAGATGCTAACTTTGTTTGCAGAATTTTGCAGAATTTGCAGAATTAATAACTTTGTCAAGTTATTAAAAGAATTTCCCTACTTCATCTTCTGCAGCAAGTGATGGTAAATCAGTTAAAGTTATCTTCATGCTGGTTTGTTGCTCACTGGGAGTCTGGTAAGTCCAGATGACCAAGTGCTCCTGGGAAATCCTATCTCTAGTTGCCTTTGAGTATTAGGATGAAAGCAATTTTAACCGCTCCTTTATTCACCTCTCCAAATATCTGCAAGCTTTACTGCATCTTCTTCAAGAGGTTCATTCTCTCCAAATCCTATCACCTAATCCAAATCCCAATACCAGCCCGAGGTCCTTCACTCTCCTTTTTCCAGGACTTTTTCCACTACCTGGCTGGAAACCATCATGAAGATTGATCCACCTTTGATACTTATCACCTCCTCTCTCCTCTCTGATTGGAGAGCTGGAGAATGAAGTAATAAACACTCCTCTCAAAGCTTCCCTTTATAGATGGCTCAGAACTTTCCAGCTAATTTCATTTTCTATCAGCTGCCCCACTTGATTTCTTTTTTTTTTTATAAGCAATCAGGGTTAAGTGTGTGGTGCTGAGTATCTGAGCCCGGATTTGATCCAGGTCATCCCGACACTGGAGCCGGTGCTCTTACTCGCTGAGTCACCTCAAGGTTACACAGCCAGGTGTTTCTGGGTGGGTGCTAAGTGTCTGAGCCTGGGATTCTATCTCCAGGTCTTCTCAACACTGGAGCCGGTGCTCTTACTCGCTGTGCTACCTGGCCGCTCCTGCCCCACTTGATTTCAAAACCAGAAACTTCATGTCCTTGAGCCAGGTACCCTCTGGTCTTCCTTGCTCACCTTTTCAGCTTCCTTTTATGCAGTCTTCCCCAGTTATATTGGAAGTTCCTTGAGGGCAAGGACTGTCTTTCTTTTTCTAATTTGTAGCTCCAACCCTTAGCACATGTAATAAATATTTATTGACTATTGAATAGTTTGATAATTATTTCTCTATAACTCTATACAGTTAGCCCTTTCACATCATGACTTTCGCCATCACAGTTTTGATATATCATGGGTAGACTTAAGAAATTAAATGGGAATTTTGGGAGAGTTTTACAGAAGAAACACATGACTGCCAGCATATGACACAGAGTATATGAAATACTTAACCCAAATTTTACAATAAGGTTCTATAAACACCCCGTAAAAGAAAAAGAAACTTTGCTATGAAGGGAGGGCCAAAAGAATTTTATGTAGATTTTCCAGATCATGGGGGCATCATGTCCCTAACCCCCACAATGTAGAAAGGATAACTCTATAATTATTGGTATATTGGGCATTTTTTCTTTGTCATAATGTCACTCTAATAGGGTCACAGACTCTGAGCTGGAGGAGATCTCAGAGGCCATGTATGACAACTTACATAGCTGTGACGTGATAGGAAGTATATAGGTCTGGTAATTTGGGAGACCTGATTCTAGTGCCAACTCTGCTATTAACTACCTGAGGGGGCTTGGTTAAGTCTCTTAATCTCTTTATTATCTGTTTCCTCATCTGTAAAATGATCAGTGATCTTAAAAAATACTTCAGTAAAGGACCCATTTTTTTTAAACAAACTTTGTCAGAAGTGTTACACTCAAATGCCCATTTCCCCATCACAATTTCCTACTTCCTTGTCTATGCCTTCATGACAGAAATACTTTCCTTCCTCACCACTGTCTCAGAAATGCCCAGCTCCCTCTTAAGGCTCAGTTCAAATGCTACTTCCAACAAGAGGCGTTTCTCCCCAGTTGTTAAACCTCCACCCTACCCTAGATTACACGGTATCTATTTATATCTATGTGTTGTTTCTTCTAGTAGAATGTCAGTATTTTGAAGGCTGGAAATACTCTGTTTTTGTCTTTGTATTGCCAATACCCAGAAGAGTGCCTTATATAGAGTAGGCTGTTAATGAATGCTTGATGAATAGAATTAAATGATTTCAATGCCTATTTCTAGTGATACCAAATAACAAAGGGATAATTTTAAAATATTTTAAAACTTACTTCTATTTTTATATCAACTTCATTTTGAATGTAACAGCATTACAAAGAACTTATTGAGAGAGAAAAGTGTGATTGTCATCAGTAAGTTTTTAATAATTTGGAATATTGGTTATAAAAACTTACCTCTTATTACACTTCATAATAATTTTTATTCTTCTCTATTTACATAAGGAAATGTCAGGAGGAAATGTCTCAGTTCACATTTTTGTTTAAAAAATTCAACAAGTTTGTTTTAAAACTTTTTTGTGGTTTGAGGTTTTTTTTAATGCCTTTATGATATTATCAAAACCATGAAACTATTTTTAAACATTTGGTAGCATAAAACACAGTGTAATTTAGAATCACGAGAAGTAAATCCAAATTTAAAATACTTCTTTTGTTCTTTTTTCTTCTATGTGTGTGATTCCAAACTCTTAATATTGTAGATATTTGTTTCATTGTCAGAATTATACTTATAACCTCAGCTGTCTTTTTTCTTCTTCAAACCATTTGATCCAGTCACGTAAAATGAGCACTGGTGCAAAAAATACTTACACTAAAATAGAAATGTCAATTAGAACAATAAATGGACGTTGACTCTATGTACACTCTACCAAGTCAGACCACCAATATAGTGACTATGCTTCAGACATTACTGAGTACAATGAGGTATACCATACCAATAAGAAGCCAATTCATGAGTCCCCTGACTTATTCTGACCAACTCCTTCCTAATGGTTCTCCACAATTGCTAAATTCACACATTATGTACAATAGTCTGCAGTATGGGCTTGCCCACAAGAATAACCTTTTGGAATATTTCACAGAAACTGAGAAACACTAAATTAGAAGACCTCTCAAGATCTTTTATGGTTTAAAATTTTTATGATTCTTAAAATGTATGTATACTAAGCACTGTTACTGATGAGAAAGAAAGTAACCTATAGTAATTTATATTGTCAATTTTTTCCAGTTTACATATTACAAAAGCATTTATTGGAACATTTATAAGTTTGTTCTATTTGTTTTTAAGAGAACACTAAAAGCCAAGTCCAGGCTCCAGAGGTCCTTTTAGACAATCGAAAGCAGAATTTTCCAACCAGGCAGCTGTAGTTCATTAGATCTGCCATGGACCGTGAAAGCCACTTGCCAATAGTGTCGAAAGACTATTACTCATTTCAATCTCTCCAAAGAGGACAGATCTCTCTCTCTGACAAAGCATTAGTGAAAAACACTGAATTTGGGGCTACGGCTGGTGCAGCTCAGCACACATGGATGGGAGCTCAATGGAGAAACTAAAGCCAAGTGGGGATGACAGATTGATGGTCTAGCTTTTCACCTTCAGAGACCAGAACTTCCATCGAGATTACAAGGCAGGGAGAGAATGCTCAGGCAATAACAATATGCTGGCAGTGAGCATGGTAACTGTACCATATGACTTGACAGAACTGTCAGGCTGATCTGCAAAGTCTCTGTTTCTGATTGAGACCTTCTAATCCCATCAGTTCAAAACAGAAAACCTTTAGGAGCCAATCAAATCAGCTCTGAATGTCAGTCACTGTCCAACCAATGCAATGCAATTAATCATAAAAATCAAGATCACCCTCAGAAATATATCAGGCCTTGGGTCGAAGACCTCTGCTGAAGGGAACCAAGAAAATGTTACTTTAACTTAAACTCCGAGCAACTAAAATTCATGAGGGTTCCACTGCTTTTCTCTCTAGAGGTTATATAATTAATTATTTGGCAATTTGAGCTAAACAAAGGTGGGCTTTTGTTCTAATCTATCACTGGTCTCAAAATCATTGGCATCACAATCCTCTAAAAACTCAGGTCATGTCTATACAGTCTAGACATAAAATTGAACTGGATGGAGGTGAGAGAATGAAATGGGCACCTCACCCTTTGAATATTGTCTACAAGAGAAATTATGCTTTATGGTCAAAGAAAACATTTAATTCTTTCAGTGAATGTTCCCCAATGGTCTCCAGTCAGTGAGACCATGATAATAGCTGCCAAGAAAAGTGAAGGCTTCAAGTTCCCATTTTGTTACCATGAAGTACACCCCAACTTCATGCCCATAGAGCATTTCTCAGTATTCTATGACTGACCCTTATTCACATTAGATATTTTAAATCTCCTACTATATGCCAAGCAATGTACTAAGTGCTTTTATCTCATTTGATCCTCACAAAACCCCTGGAAAGTAGGTGCTATTATTACCCTCATTTTACAGTTGAGGAAACTGAGGCAAACATTTTTTTTCTCACTGACTTGCCCAATAGTAAGTGTCTAAGGTCAAATTTGAACTCAGGTCCTTCTGACTATAGGAACAGTACTCTATTCAAATGTGTCACCTCATTGTCTTCACCTTAAACAAACATGTCACCCTATCTGGGTTTGTTGTAGATTCTAACAATGGAGGATTTTTACCATTCTAATAACTAATTAAAATATTTTTAAATAGCCATGATAATCATAATGTTTATTTCAGAAGAGAAGGTTGGTCAAACCACAACTTTAATGATCTGGGGTAGCTCTTAGAGAACATCTAGTAATATTTAGCATATCTAATAGTAGATATTATGTTATATTGTTATATTACACTATATTTATATTATAGATAATATCTAGTACAGAGTAGGTATTCAAAAAATATTACATGCACATTCAAAATACTTAATAAAAATAAATGTTAACTTGTAGAGAAGATAGGGGTAGGGGATATTGTCGTTTTCCTATTTGACTTGTATAAACTCCATCCCAGTTTCCTATTCACCTGGCATTCTAACGTGAATTCTATTGAGCAAGAAAGCAAGAGAAAGAGGGAACCCACAGAGGAGTCTATCCCCCCAAAAAGAGATGAAAGGAAGGGGGCGACCACCGTATGATAGAAATTTACAAGAGGAGTTGAACTTGCGTGGGTAAAGCATAAGAATGATACTTGACCAAAAAGGTAAGTATGAAGATGTGCGTGGGAATTCGATGTTTAAAACCAGGTGTGCAAGAGGAAAATTAGGCAGTCACTCTATAAAGCTTCTCTGACTCAGAAATCTCACTTCATGAATACATTCTGGAAATATATCTCCCTTATAAGCATTACTTATGAGCAAACTCCAAAGTACTCAGAAATCTAGTGAGTTGATAACAATTAAATTTGGCCACAGAAATATGAAAAGCTGCCTCCTTCCCCCATATCCCCACCCCTATCCTTCCTCTCAAGAGGTGGAGGGAGGTCAGTGGCTGTGGAACACTACATATCATATCAGAATTTTTCAGTGTGTTTTGTTGACTGGGTTTGCTGAAGTTTTTTCTCTTCTTATTTTAAAAATTTTTTTGTTAAAGGCATTAGCTTTCTGTGAAGGAGGAAGAGGAAAGAAATGAAAAAAGGGAAAGAATATACAAGATGCAAAGACAAAAAAATTAAATAAAAATTATTTAAATATATCATATTTAAATGAAGAATTATAAAAATATTTAAATAATTTTAAATTATAAAAAAACTAGTTAAGTAGCCAGAAATTAAAATTTTAAGTGTCCCCCCCACCCAACAGTTTGCTTTCCTTATCTGCTGACCCTGAGGAAACAGCCCACCAAAGATCCTGGAGGGCCCCCCATTCCTGACATGGAAACACTACCACTATGGGATTAACTTGAACATGAAAAAAAACCTAAATATGCAAATTTCTGTAAAAGTTTATTCAGAGTTTTCAAACTTGTGAAGATTAACATATGAGGCTCAGTAAGGAGATTTATTTTTTATCTAAAGATTTCACCATAGTTGACATGATACTAGCATATCTTGATTTTTGTTCTAGTGAGTAAACACCCCAAGATGGAATTCATTAAGTGAACGTTTTAAAAGGCACAGAAAGTGTTTTGGCTGGCTATTTTGCTTATTAATAATGGAGCATCAATTTAAAGTTTGGTTCTATGAAAGCATCCTCTCCTTCCAAAATGGTCATATAAATTATGTTGTTAGTAGTTTAAACATTAACATAAAAGTTTATATTATTTCTGTAACTCATGCAAGGGAACTTTAAAATTCTAAGACAAAATGAACTTAGTTAAACTTAGTATAAATTTTTTTTTAAATAAATTACAAATTTGGGGCGGCTAGGTGGCGCAGTGAATCAAACACTGGCCGTGGAGTCAGGAGGACCTGGGTTCGAATCCGGCCTCAGACAACACAAAAATTAGCTGTGTGACCTTGGGCAAGTCACTTAACCTCAACTGCCCTCCAAAAAGCAAAATTAATTAATTAATTATAAATTTCATTTAAAATTACAAATATAATATTTTTAGAATTTTTTAAAAATTACAAATATAATATTATTATTTCCTGCAACATAAGGATGGTATAATAAAGAACAAAATTCAGTTTTATTTTGTTTTTCCCATATAGGTTCCCTATTTGAATAAATTTTTGGCAAAAGGGGTAACTAGAATCACCAACTGATCAATTTTTATGGTCCAAGTAAAATCATTCCTATTTTTCTTACACTAAGGAAGGTTCCAGTTAAGTATTTTGATCAGATACATACAATATTAACCCAGCTAGGTGATATCACAGTGCACAGAGTGCTGGTCATGGAATCAGGAAGACCCAAGTTCAAATTCAGCTTCCGATGCTTATTAGGGATGTGTTGTTGTTGTTCAGTCATTTGCTGTCATGTCCAACTCTCTGTGACCCCATTTGGGATTTTCTTGGCAGAGACACTAGAGACAAAATTTGCCAAATGCCAAATCTTGCCATTTCCTTCTCTAGCTCATTTTACAGATGAGGAACTGAGGGAAACAGGGTCAAGTGACTTGCCCAAGGTCACATGGCTAGTAAGTATCTGAGGCCAGATTTCAAGTCAGGAAGATGAGTCTCCTTGATTCCAAGCCCAGTTCGCTATCTACTATGCTGCGTAGCAGCTATTAGTAAGTCACATAGCCTCTCTTTGCCTCAGTTTCTTCAACTACAAAATTTTTCACCTGCTTGGTTGTGAGGCTTAAATAAGATCAAATGTGTAAGGTGCTTAGCACTGTGCCTAGCATGCAGAAAGTGCTAGATAAATGCTTATTCCTTCCTCTTTCCCCCATTATTTTCAACCAAGTAGAAGCTGCATTAAGCAATCACATATGTAGTTGACTAGAAAGGCCCAGCTTCACTGCAGCAAAAAAATAAATATCAGATCAAATGGTTGTTGACATAATATGAGAATGCATGCACAAAACACACACATACTCAGAAAAAAAATGTGAAGGAAACATCTGAATGGAGGGAGAAAAGAAGAAATAAAAATAATGGGTTTTATGAAAAGGGGTGGGGGGAAGCACATAGTTCAACAGGTTCCTGAAATCCTGGTAGTGATCGATAAATTGACTTTTGCTTCACCTTTTATGAAGAGGCTGTACTTAGCAAATCACTATGTAAGCTGCCTCAATAACAGCACTCCTGCTATCAAGTTTACTTGCAAGGATTCCAACAAAGAAATTAATTTCTTAGATGACAAGGAAAGGTTATCTAGAATGGAGAAAACACAAGAGACTGAGCGTTCACCTAATAAAACAGACAAATATCAGGCTAGGCACTGAATTCAGAAAGCTCCACTTCTCATAGTATCTGAATTCCCTATAGTCCAACCACTACAATTTCAAAGGATGCATTCTTGAAAATACTAAGACTTTATAACTTTATAATGCATTGACTAGATCTCCTGTCAGTACGGGTGGATGTAAAACTTCTCCAGCGGCCACTTCTCACATAAAGATGGTTTCAATAAAGCATTCCACAATAACAATGATCAAATCTGAGAACTCAGAAATTGACACTCATCGAAAGTCAAGGAGGGCGGGGGGCAAGGGGAAGGAGAAGGGGAGCTCTACTTCCTATCAAATACCGGGAAACTATCAACCTATCAACAGGTAGTACACAAAGGTGACTCCTCTACTATTTTAGATACACCATGGGGGTCATCTCCAGTTGTCCTGATATATATGTGGCCACTGAACCCAGATGGCTCTGGAGGAGTAAGTGATGTTGGTGACCTTGCACGGCCTGCCCTCACTTAAATCCAATACACTTGCACGTCATGGCATCATCTTCCTGATGCCATGGTCCTCTTCAAGAATGAAGGACAAACAGCAACCTATGCATAGTCTGAGCTGCTCCACTGAGGACCCAACCAGAAGGTTCCAGTTGGGCAACTCAGCTCATTCTTTCCTTCCTCCTTCTTTCCCCTCCCCTCCCCTTCCTTTCCCTTCCCTAATGGACCTAGATGGCTCTGGAGAAGAAAGTGAGGCTGGAGACCTTGTACAGTCCTCCCCCACTTAAATCAAATTCAGTTGCAAGTCATGGCATCGTCTTCCTAATGTCATAGTCCTCTTCAAGAATGAAGGACAAACAGCAACAGCTATATATATAATAAACTCAGGGACAGTCTCCCAATCAACCAGTTGATTCTTCCCGTCTTGATGCTGTGGTCATGTTGAAAAAAATCCATTGGCTGCACCAGAGATTCTGACACTTTGTAGGGGAGGAGTGCCAGGGTGGATTTTGCTTCTATGAATTCAAGATTCTATCCCATGCATATACCTCCTAACACAGTTCCACCAACACCATTTTTGCAGATGCAGACCAGAATCCCAAGGTAAAATTGATTTGAAAAATAAAAACAAAAACTTAAGTATACAAATCAGAGGAATGGGGGCCAATCGAGCTAGTCCTTAAATCCCAGAAACATGAATTGCCTTAAACTTCACTGTATTAACTGTCACCATATTGTTTATTGCACATACATAAATTGGGGAACAACAGTACAAGGGGCAGTAAATTCACTAAGGAACTTGGAAAGACATTCAAGCCAAGAAGCTATAAAACAGGAACTGGCTGTGAACACTAGTGATACAGAGGAGTGTGGGGTGACATCAGCCCCCAGGGGGAATGAAGTTACAGAAAGTATAGAAGAAGAGATTGAGAATCAGAGATCAACCAAGCCAAGAGCCACCATATTATCATATGATCATCCTTGAATGAGAGCTCTCTTGACAAAGAAAGTTGATTTTTTTTATATAGTGCATTTTTTTTTAGTTTGGGGAAACTCTTTGTATAGCTTCAATAAAGATTTTATGCAAAGGTTGAGACTTGCATGGTTTTTCTTAAAGATTAATGAGGTCTTCAAGTAATACCAGAGTTTCTGGACTGTGGCTGAAGGCGCTAATTGCCATAATAACCGTTCATGTGGTAAAGTCATCACCAGCATCTCGTTAATAATATTAGAAAGGATATCACTACTTTCCAAACAACACAAACTATAAAAGTTATTGAAGAAGGACTGGTTGCCATAATAATGAGATTGAGTATTTCTTTGGATGGCATCTTCCTAAACTTCAATGCCCTTATCCAACATCATATATATATATATATATATATGTATGTATGTATAGCTAGAAAGTATAAGTAAAGAATGAAAATAAGACCCTCTTACCTCTTAACTTTAATCTTAGCATGATGTGTAAGTGGCCTAATACAAAGGTGATGAATTTGTATCCATGCTGAAGCCTTAAAAAAAAGTTAAACATTCAATCAAGTCAGAATCCTAAGATTTTAGTAATGAGAAGTGCTTTATGGTTCATCCAGTGTAACCCTTATTTTACATGTAGGGAAACTGAGGCCCAGAGAGGTTAACTGACTTGGTCAAAGAACCACAAGCAGTTTACATCAGAACTAAAGCTAGAATACAGGTCTTGTGATTCACATTTCCCTCTCTACCATGCTCTCTCTTTGAAAACATCCGGGGAAGTAGTGATATAGACCCCTGTTGCAGAATTTCCAATACAGACAACTCATCAAAGTGCAATAGCCAGTGAAAATAATAGAAGGTTGGAATCAGAACAAAAGGACTAAAAATACTTGCTTTGTAGCAAAGCTGCCTAAGGCAGAATGTAGGGCTGAGGCACCATAGGCAATGATGTTCAAATAGCTTCCCATGTCTCCACAGAAATGAAATGCATTAGGAACTGATCTTGGTCTTTATAGCTTTTGGTAGACCTGGTTAGTGTAACTAAATGTTAGGTAATATTAGAAGGCATACTGAGTCATTATATATGTAGATGCACATGATAATATGCATATACAAATGTATACAAATGTTTACATATACATATTTAGAGAGTAACATATATTTTATGTGCACATATGTATATACGTGTATATATACATATATATTATATCTGTGTGTGCATACAAAGGCTTCATTTAAGACCAGCTTAATGAATGTGGAGAACATCTTCCATTCCAGAAGAAATAGATGATGAAGTGATCAATATGAATCCAGCTTTAAATTTCCTGTATTTCTAATCCCTTTTGGGAACAACCAGGCCACATGACTTTTTGGTGTGGGTTTTGTTGTTGCTGTTGTTATTGTTTGGTTTTATTCTATTTCACTCCTGGTCATCTCAAGGAGAATAGGAACAAATAAGAAATCCTTTTCTCCTGCTAAGGTCTTCAGGGAGTTAAATGACGTTCAACCTAGAAATCAGGAGAGCGAGTGCATCAAAATCTAAGTGACTTTGTTTCAGATCTGAATAGCCAAGGTTTCTGTTTCTAAAGTAAATATGTATCTATTCTTTTTCTTGGAAGAAATTTTACCAAGGATAAAGAGGAATTCAGATTTTAACAGCAAGATTGCTGTACCAGATCAAAGTGGGTTTCTTCTCAAACTGACAATGTTTAGATTTTAAGCTAATAAAGAACCAATTAATGTGAAACTAAAAAAAGAAAAATGAAATGAGACCTTTAGCATCTCATCAAGATCTTCCAAAATCCCTAATTTAAAGGTTAATAAAAGAAAAATAAACAATGGAAAACCACACCCAACACACTTCTAGGGAAAATAGACAAGTCTTGGGCCAATTATCAACTGATTAAAAAAAAGATCTCCCTCTGTACTTGGTAAAAAATGCATGATCTCTGGGCCCAAAGGGATGTTAAACCACAAAGTTTAAACAAAACAAAAATAAAATCAATGCTTACCAAAGACGAAGAATGAAAAAAAAAATTGTGTTGCTCTCAAAGAGAATTTAGATCCCAGCTTTCTAGTTATAAAAAAAATATATCCTATTTTTAGATGATACACAGGTTTAAGATATTCCTATGCCTTTAATCCCCATTTGATAGTCAAATACACCTGTCTGGCCCTGCTCCTTCTGATGGTAAATAGGAGGGTTTGCATTTAAGTTACAATGTGGAGTGCTTCAGAGTAACCTCGTGCCAAAACGGCACATTTCTGAGGCATGCAAAGGTATTCAATAAAAAGCTTTTAAAGGCATATTTTTAAACTTGCAGCAGGAAAGCTTTTCTGTGTCAAGACAGTAATTCTTTTAACAGCATTGATCAAAATGTCATTCTTTTATGAGTGTACAATACCTTTTAATGGCATACAACAAGCCATTAGGGTTATACACCTCCGTATAGCAGACAGCTTACTGGAAAAAAGAGAACACTGGCCAAGATACAGTCACTAGTTTTTAATGCTTCTAATAAGGAATATGTTTTTCCTTCACTGTGCTTTATCCTGAAGTCTACAACTGAAATTATCTAAAGATAAAGCACGGGTTCTCTAGATTCCGACTTGAAAATAACTCTCAAACTGCAGTTTTCTGAATATCTGAAGCCGGCCTTACAAACCACCTCATACCCAGGGCCAATAAACAAAGATCTATGCCTGGATATCAGACAAACAGAACTTGAGTACTTTTATGCTTTCTGAAAGATGAATAAACTGATCCTTTAAAAGTTAATCACCTTTTTATATTTATTTATGGTGTTTCAATAAAATATTCTAAGTAAAAATAAAGACCAAGAGGTCATTAAACCTCTCCTATTTCTCCACTATCATCACCTCACACTGATTATGTCCCCTTCTGTGATGCCATAGGGTGCTAAGCAGTATTCAAAAATTATTTTTAAAAGATACAATCAATCCTAATCCCTTTCTTGCCCTGGATGTGTTGATGCTTTAAAAAAGAAACTATAAAATTGGAATTGGTTAGGAGACATTTATTGATATAATCGCATACATATATAAAAGCTTTTGTTTTCCAAGTGTTTATCGTCTCATGAGAGAATGGGCTAGAACAGGGGTGGGGACCCGGATGCACTAAAGGACCTAGAAGGCCACAAGTGACTTCAGGCCCTAGGGTCTCCACCCCTGGGCTAGAAGTAGAGTATGGAAAACAGAGGCAAGGTTTGGGAAGGAATGGATTAATTCTCGGTTTTCATTTTAAAAGTCAAAATTCTCTAGGGAGGGACAAGGATGAAACTATTAATACAGCAACTGTTTTTGTTTTTGTTTTGAGAATTATAAAAGCAATTTCTAGTAAACTGGACTGTAACTCAGGACTCCACCTTCCCATAGTTTCAACACCTTGCAAAAGAAAAAGGTCTTCAAAGACTTTGAGCAGTGCCTCTCCTAATAAACTGTCTGCAGACATTAGGCCAGTTGTTCTTTAGAACCTTTCCCAAAAAAGGGGAAGGCAAAAGTCTGGCCGAGCATCTCTCCTTTTTAAGGCTTGGGTCTATGCGTGTATGTTGAAAAGGTAGCAGAAAAGGAGGCCTGCAGAATGACCAAGCTCCTGTTTACGGACTTAAGCAAAAGAGAACATGGAAGAGGACAACTTTCCAGATTTCATCCCCTGAGAAATCTGCAGGAGGTCTCCAGTTCTCTTATTTATCCCCCCAGATATGGTATTTACCAAATTACTAATGTCCACATGTTATATAGCACCAGATATAAAAAAAGAGAAAAGAAAAGAAAGAAAAACAACTAAAATCCGGACACTGAAGGTGGGAGAAGGGACTGAGGAAGAACACAGACTGTAATAAAAGTAGAACTCTATCAACAACTTCAAAACCATAAGCCCAAAGGATTCACTTAGAGCTGAGAAACATGTTTGAATCCCCCAGATTCTCTCTCCAAGCTTCAGCAATGGCTACCACCACTCTCCAACTTCTAGACATAAATAGCACCCCAAGATGGAAATAGCTCAACCAGAAATAGCAGTGGGAAATGCCTCTAGAATTGAAAATGGTTAGCTATGTTGCATTTTTTTTGTAAAATTCAGAAAGATACAAAAAAGAAACAACTAGACAAATCAAATTTTAAAAACCAAACCACACTTCTCATGGTATAACCATTTGTTATATAAAACGCTCACTTCATTGAATAGAACACCACAAGACCAATTGCATTTACACCTTTCATTTGCCCTGCATCTATAATTAAAGATACAATTAAATAAAATGAAATCTCTCCACAGGGTTAGCAGGTCACCCTCAAATAGCCTGACCCACACATGGTTTGCCTAGCAGGCCAACTACTCTTTTCACTGATCAATCTTCCTCTTGCCTCACCTCTTTAAAAATCCAACACGAATAGCAAGAACAAGAGGGAAGGGGGGGGGGGGGAGGGAAAAACAGATCCCTAAACAATAAAGAGTTTAAACCAATTCGTTCACGAATTACAAATGAAAATGAACTCCCCCTAAATATCAGGAAAAACCAGGTTGCTGTGTCAAGAGACATTTCTGATACCTTACAAAGTTGGGCATTTCACATAGTGAGAGTACAATACTAGACTGATTAAAGATAAAAAAAAAACACCCCAGCAATTCCTCTTTAAAGTTTGAACATTCAGTGCATGTTTGGGGACAGGTAACAACTCAGAATAATTACAAAAAGACGTTTGGTTGATAAAATTCTGATCCCTCTAGAAATCTAAACTGATGTCTCAGGATTGAGTCTGACTATTGATCCACTGGAATGAAGAAAAGATCGAGTTTCAGTGGTTCTATTAAAGGGTCACAGACCATCCCCTTCATCTCATACCACTGTCTCTCAAATGCCAGACATCAGTCAAAATAAGGACAAAATGAAAGAAAGGGAAAGGAACCATGTAAATTCATCACCACCCATGGAAAAATCAGTCCAAAGTATATTGGTTACTCTAGGTTACTCCCATCTACCTTTTTCCACTCATAAAACCATCCAGTCCCCTTATTTGGTAGATGAGAAGGAGACCTAGGGATGTTAAGTGATTTACTCGCCCAAGGGGACATGGGTAGTGTCAGAGTCGGAATCTCTAACTTTTATTATCTTGTTCATGGAGTGTACAGTTTTAATAGCTAAAGAAGAAACACAATTAACTCCAAAGGTTACAGTTTAACATCATAACAGAGTTTTCTGTGTTTGCCTAGCAAACGCATCTGTGTTGGCTTAAGTTATAGACAAACTCTTTGGACAAGGTGACCTTCGCAGCTGAGTATCAGGTCACTGACTTAGTTTTTCAGTAGCCAAAGACACTTGTGTTTTTTAAATTTGCATATCGCGAGCATACTTGGGATATGTTTTAAACATCACTTATTCTAACATGACTTTGAACTCTAGTAACAGACTAAGTCCAGAAAGTGAAGACCAACTTGTTTGGATTATTTGCCATTATAGAATCACAGCATATTTAGAGATGACGTGGTCCGGTTCCCTCATTGCACAGATGAGAAAACTGAAGCATAGAGCTTCTAACTTGCCCAAGGTGGGATTAGAACCAAGACCTCCTGACTCCAGGGACAGCTAAGCGGCGCAGTGAATAGAGCACCAGTCCTGGAGTTAGGTGGATCTGAGTTCAAATCCAGCTTCAGACACTTGACATTTACTAGCTGTGTGACCTTAGGCAAATCACTTAACCCCAACTGCCTTGCCTCCCTCCTCCAAAAAATAACAAAAAACCTCCTGACTCCTAATTTGGTGGTCTTCCTTCTATACCACACTAGTGCCCACTAAGTGGCAAATCAAATCCAAAAAATCTGGGTCACAAGAGTTACATTCCCATACTGCTATGTGCATCTTTACATTTTTTTTTAAATCAAAGAATCACTAAGGTAGTATATTCAAGGAAAAAAATCACTTCCAAATTCTTGGTTGATAATCTATATTTTTTATTTCCCCCTCCCTCCCCACACATTTTTACTCTAACTTTGTTCTAGATGCATTCCTTAGGCTATTTAGTTGAGTAAACAGAAATCACTTTAATTTATTCAAATGACAGAGAAAGAAATGTTGATCCATACAAAGTCACATGACTGGTTTAACTGATTTCACCCCGCCAACCAATCCCAAATTTCAACTGGTTATTTTGGCAAAAAGGGTGAATGAGGTGGATCTTCACGTTTGAAAAACTGTGTGGTGTTTCAACAATCCCAAGCTGTAGAAGCTCATTGTTTTTATACTAATAACCTTCCCCATAATATCATATGGCTAAATGGAATCGCTATGGAACAGCAAGGAAAATCAAAAATTCAAGTGATCTGAAGGATGCTGGAAAGAAGCATCAGGTTTGCCAGGTACCAGGATATTGCCAAGAGACATGGCATAAAAGGCATCATCAAGGGCATGTGGGCCCATAAAAGGCAGTGAGCCATGAGAGATATGGGACAGATGGTAAAAATGCTACACTTTTATCCAACAAGACACTAAAAGATAGAGGAAGGTCTTTGTGATGTTGGGTAATTTATGAACAGTTTATAAAAGGCCATGGATAAGAGCCACCTGGGAGGAGAAGGCATCTTTAGCACAGGAAGAATTTATTTTATGTCATGCAAAATCTGCAATTGGTTGTTTACAAGTTTCCCTCAGCTTTCTTCCCAAGCACCTTGTTTGTTACCCAGCAGTCAATTCATTTAGTCTTTTTGGGTCCTCTTTACTTTGACAACTTGAAAATTAAAATAAGCTTTGGGAGGTGGATAGGGATAGAGGAGGTAGGATAGGGGATCTTAATCATTAGCAATAAGAGGCATACATGGCATGGAGAGCTTAGAACTAGGAAAACCTGGGTCTATATCTTGTCTCTGAAATATACTAACTGTATAGTCCTGGGCAAGTTAAAATCTCAGAGCTATAGGATAGCAATTCTCAAACATTTTTGTCTCAGGACCCTTTTATATTCTTAAAAATTATTGAGGACTTCCCAAAGAGCTTTTGTTTATGTGGTTTTTGTCTATCAATCATAAACATATTAGAAATTAAAATGTCAGTGTTATTATGAAAATATTTTTTTTACTGTATAGACTCCTGAGAGGATATTAGAGACCTTCACTGACCTCAGACCACACTTTGAGAGCTGCTATTCTAGGCAACTCTCTAAGACTATAAGTTACAAAAAAGATGGTGACCCATTGGGAAGTGGGTTTTTTTCATCCAGAAATTCCCTACAACAATAAAATCATAGGTCCTGTCCTCATCTGCAATCAGTAACATTCCCAAATTCCTAGGATTATGGAATCATAGATTTGGAGCCAGAAAGAAACTGAGAGGTTATCTAGTCCATTTTATAGATGAGGAAATCAGAGAGATTAAGTCACCTATTCCAGGTTACATCTGCCGTAAATGGCAGATCTTTTAAAAAACACTTAATAATGAAAAATGCCTTTCAAATGCATGTTCTTTTTAAAGAATTTCCATAAGAGACTTCTTTCAGATTGCTTCAGTTGCTATTTATTGTGTTAAGCAAGATTATACCAGATGCTTGTCTAATGGACTTTTACTCTAAGTAAGGCAGAAGAATCAAGAAAAAGTGAGATTTTTAAAACTCTCAGTGGGGAAGCCTTACTGGTCTTTTATTTCATTTTCCTTTATTCATTTTCTTCTCCTTTCTTATGGAAAAGTCCTTAGGATTAGATATATTACCCATGAAAGACTCCTTTGAAAAAGTATATATTCCATAAAGATTTTAAAGAAGACGGTATTCAATTAGCAAATAAAAAGGGATAACCAGTTTGCCAAATCGGAAAAATAATGAAAAGGGAACAGATATAAAACTGAGAAAAAGGGAGGAAAGGGAAAGCCAAGTAAGACATTTTAAAGATAAGAACCATTTATATAGGAAAAAGCAAAATGCTGGCAAACTCAGAATGGGGGTGGCGGGGCAGAATTGATCTATCAGTCTGAAGAGTGAATCTCTAAAGAAGGAATAACAACATCAGATGTAGAACTGAGGACAGCAGGATCAGCTTACAAAAAAGGGGGGAAAACAAAAGGAAAAATTGTATACACGAAGTCATAACAACCATCTTTAAAAGAAATAACAATTTCCTTAGGGAATACTTCTCCAAGCAAAATGCAAAGCATGATGACCTGGAAGCAATTTCACTAATGCACATTTCACAAAGTGGCAATACTTTCAGAAGTCAAATCAATGCCTTCTCTGAGATTTAAGAAAGGACATCAAATATTCTCAGTGGGAATGTGAGGAAGTCATAAGGATATGGGGTCCTCAGGATGTGGACAACCACCCATGTATCCGTATGGTGATTTCTGGTAGACAGCCTGACTCACTCTCAAATTCAACATTCACACAAAAGCAATCACCATTAGCAATTATTTTTAGAAGGGGAAAATGAGCCCAGAATGGCAAGATATATACTTTCACATTTATTTCATTTACTTCATAGTAACTTTTAAATTAATTGTCGTGAAAAGATACCTGGAAAGATATTGTATAACCAGTTGCTTGCTATGTGAAACTATCCAGATTTTTTCATGTATCATTACTTAGTAGTCATTTTTGTAAAGTGAAGATTCACAGAAAATATTCCAGTCATGATACGTGGTACTAGATTAGTGAGAATGAAAAATCATTTAAAAAGCTGGTTTAAAAAAAATCTCCTACAATAGTTATCAGGTGATATGTCTGCAATATCTCTTGTGATATTTCCTTTCTCCCCATCGTTCCTGTTACTCTGAGTAACCAAGTCCGTATTATCATTTCTCTGTGCAACTGCAACGACTCCCTAATGGGTCTTCCTATCTATATTGACCTCCTCCTTTAATCCACCCTTCATATCATTCTTTGGAAGTCATCTAATCCAATGGCTTCATTTGTTCTGTGGGCCCCAGACCCAGAGAGTCATGGAGCAATGACAAGAGGTTTTACAAATACTTACGTGCACGAAACACTGGTTAGTGCACATAACTAGATATTAATTTAGCTCCAAAAAACATGTGAGGTGATTCAACATAATAAAAAAGCAAATATGTCTTCTATAGACTGAATGGGTAATATCTCACACCTGCAAATATGATTACTTATTAAATGTATAGAGAGGCTATTGTGATAAACAAAACACAAATTCATTTGAAAGCCAAACAAAAAGAAAGAAAATCCCATCAGATATAGCCACTTAAGAATGACTGGTGAACACAGATCTTGAAGAGAACAGATTGAAGTTTGGCTATAAATGAGAGGAGAGACATAGATGGGATAATAGCTTGAAGGGACAGAAGGGTCAAGTAAAGGTTTTCAGGTATCATTATTTATGTTTGAGTCATGTCCCTGTATTAGTCTATATGTTCCCATCTTATCCAAACTTTGTAGCAACTTCAAGGCTTAGCATATAGTTCTATACCCAGAACATGAATTGAACTTCATTTTCTGAAGGTCTCTAGGAAGATAAAGAAAAACAAAAGTATGATGAAACATAGCAATGTATTTGTTGAGGGCCATGCAATTGGCTCGACCCTATAGATACTACATGGTAGATGATGGCGGTGATGGCACACCAGATAGAGCGCTGGGTCTGGAGTCAGGAGACAACTTCAAATCTGGTCTCAGACACTGACTTGGCAAGTCACTTAACCCTGTCTGCCTCAGTTCCCTCATCTGCAAAATGAGCTGGAAAAGGAAATGTCAAACCACTCTGGTATCTCTGCCAAGAAAATGCCAAATGGGGTCACAAAGAGTTAGATATGGCCAGAAATGACTGAATAAGAAAGATGTTACAGATCTGGCTTTGAAGAATCAAAGATGAAGTATCAGCTAGTAACGATAACATGTCAACTAGGGACGGCATCTCCCTAGATTGTTATAGACTACTATGTCAAATGGTCAAATGCAGAAATCACTTACTTCTGTAGACCTGATACTTGTCTGAGATGCTTGGCAGAAATCTTGCATTTGCACGTGCAGCTTGAAGAATCTGAATGACAGAAATAACCACTGGAAGGCCAGTCTTTTCTTGAATCTTATAGAAATCAAACTGAAAGGAGGAGAAAGTTTTACAAACTATAAACTGTTAGCAAAATGTGAGCTATAGTAGTAGTAGTAGTAGTAGTAGTAGTAGTAGTAGTAGTAGTAGTA
>NW_027185771.1:471480-481480 GCF_028583685.1 Petaurus breviceps papuanus
TAGTAGTAGTAGTAGTAGTAGTAGTAGTAGTAGTAGTAGTAGTAGTAGTAGTAGTAGTAGTAACAGTAACAAAATAACAGAATAAAGGAAACCTTCCCTTCCTTTTTTAAAGACACATTTCCCAAAACATTTTCCAGCTTTCCAAGCCAGAGGGCTTCAAATAGCCTAAAAGAATAACAATTAAGTAGAAAGTTCACCACTCAGCAAAAGTCATTAATACCTCACACCAAACCAATTTCAAAATCAAGAGCATGAGGGAATTTGGAGCGGAACATTGGAAAAGAAGAACCTAAGGAAGGCTAACTATGTGAGGTTCTGAGGCAAGGGCCTAACGACTGATAGAAGCACAAAATCAAGGCCTTGGGGGGATGTCTTGATGCTGATCTCCACTCCTTGTAGCTGAGCACAGTTTGATCTCATGGGCTTTTGAGAATAAGTGAATCATGGCCAATAACCATGGCATCATATATTTTGCATTCTCTTTGCTATTGATTTCTGTTTGCGTTGTTTCAAATTAAACTTGAAAGAGCCTTTTCACTACTTACTCTGAGGATTTTTTCTTGCTCCCCATCCATCAATTCCTACTGTTTCAGATGTTCCAAAAACCTTCATTTCAGAGGAAGCAGGGAGACATACAAGATTCATCAAATCTCCACCAGCAATCTCAGCTTCTAAGAAAAACAGAGAGCTAGAAATAGCAGAGAATCTGAGAATTGTAGAGTAGGAAGAGCCTCAGCGTGATCTAGGCCAATCATCTAATTTTGTACAAAATGGCACCAAAGCCTGAAAAGGAAGTGACTTACCCAAAGCAACAGTCAGTTAACTCTGTGCCAGGTACCAGGATAAGAGCTGGGGATACAAAAAGACAGCTCTTGCCCACAAAGAAGGGGCATTTTAATAGGGGAGAGACTACATGGGAACAACTAGATGTATTTCAGAGTAGATGAAAGTAATCTGAAAGGGGAAAGCATTCCCAATTGTGCTTTTTTTAAAAAGCATTCAATTTCCTTTGGAAGAACTCACATTACCACTTATCCTGCAGGTATACTTTCACGATTTTGTCTCATTTTATTAGAAGCAACTGGGAAGTACAGTAGCTAGAGCACTGGGCCTGGAGTCAGGAAGACACGAATTCAAATCTGACCTAAGAACTTCATAGTTGTGTGACCATGGGTAAGTTATATAACCTCTATTCACCTCAGTTTCCTTATCTATAAAATGGCTATAATAATAGTACCTATTTCCCAGGGTTGTTGTGAGGATCAAATAAGATATTAATTGTAAAATACTTAGCACAGTGCCTAGCTCAGAGTAAGTGATTAATAAATGTTAGCTATCATTCATTATCATTAGTTTCCATGCTAATAAGAGCTAAAGAACTTACACAAAGCAAATATAGCAATCTTTCCATAATAACAGTATCTGCAAATACATGTCCTTAAAAAATAGAATAAATTGTGTTTTCTGGATTTGGGCTTTTTACTTTGTGTTTCTAGATTTCTGCTACTTCACTGATCATTATTATCTTTGCCTATACTATTTTGAACAGCTTCAGTGGATTTTCTCTTCAAAACAATTATATATTTAGACATGACAAAGGGATATCTTCTGACTTTGAAAAGATGGGATGGTAAAAATGTAAAATAGATTTCAATTTAATTCTTGAAAATGTGAAACAATGATCAATAACGATTCTCAAGGTACTGTGATCTTTAATTGCACTTTAAAAAAAATACAAACCAGATTGCATCATATTTGCAAAAATGAATGTCGAGAGAAAAAAAATATTATGGTGCTTTTAGTTTCCACATAAAGATTGTTTACCTTCAAGTTTACACACTTCACTTAATTTAAATGCCACAGTCATGAGCCTATGATAATTGATGGTAACATTGGCAGATATTATCAATATAGAGATCTGACATGCACCAACTTAAATCTGACATCATTCAAATATATCATCTAACAATAGTTACCATTTATATAGAGCTTTAAAGTTTACAAAGCACAATATGTTATCTCATTTGATTCTCATAACTCTGTGGCATTATTACTAATTATTATCCCCATTTTACAGGTGAGGAAACTTATCCTATAGTAAAATCATTATTTATCATTATATGGTATATCTTAATTATATATTATTTCTTGTTATATATTATTTATTACAGCATTCACTCAGCTGGATTGAATTTGCAGTGTTTCTTTCACTTTATTGGCTTTAAATTGAACTGAATTTCATTCAAAAGGGGGAATGTTTCCTGTGATCACATGAAACCCCTAATGCTGGTCAATGCAATCTAAGGCAAAACATGGGCATGACTTGGGGACCTGTGATTTTTTTTAGTATCAGTACACCCCATATTGACAGAGATCACAGAGTTACTGTGACCAGAAGAATCATCCCCCTAGAGCCAAATAAATGATGATCTTTTCCAACCTCAGGTCAGCCTGTCCTTGAACAGCAGCCATAATATGCATCACCTGGCCCATAGTCAAAGCCTTTCCAGCTTCATGGGACTTGTCAGAGCTAGTAAGCACTTCATTGACATAGCCCTTGAAAGCCTCCAGGCTCACCTCCATGCCATGAGGAGGGATCAGAGTCTGACTGATGGAAAACAAATAATAAAGTGAAAGAAATCCAACATTGCTAGTAGAAAACACAGTAGACTACCAGCTTCACCTTCCTTTAAGAAAAGACTGTGGGCTCCCTGGAAGCCAGGATTAAGTGGGACTATCAGCATCCGAGTAGTCAGCATTCATAAATAACCTTGTAATAAATACCCAAAGACTGGGTTTGGAATTAAAAATACCCAATAATTTTAGCCATTGATTCCCACCTCCCCAAGGTGAGCACACCCCACAGCTGATAAAACTCTACCCTAATCCAACTTTACAAGCAGTGATAATCTGGAGTCTTTGTTTTTGACCCATCCTGCTCTCCCATCCCCACCCCCCTTTGTAGTGTCTTCATCCACTCAATCAGTCAATCAGTCAACAAACACTTATGAAATGTTTACTATGCATTGGGCTGTGTGCCTGGAATACAAAGAAAGACAAAAAAAACAAAAACAAAAACAAAAACAGGCCCTGCCCTCAAGGGACTCATTTTCTTTTTTTTTTTTTTTAAGCAATTGGGGTTAAGTAACTTGCTCAAGGTTACACAGCCAGTTGCTTTTGTGTGGGTGTCAAGTATCTGAGGCTGAAACCGATCCTGGGTCTCCCAAAGCCGGGGCTGGCGCTCTTACTCACTGTACCACCTGGACACCCCAGAGGACTCACTTTCTAATAGGGGAGATAACGTGCAAATAACTATGTACATAGAAGATAGATATAATTTCAGAGGAAAGGCACTAGAGGTGAGGACAGAGATGGGAAAAGCCTCCTATAGAAGGTGGAATTGGGGCTGAATTTGTTGGCCAGGGAAGCTAAAAGGCCAAGGTGGGCTGGGAGAACACTCCAGGCATGGAGAATGCCAGTACAAAGGCCGAGTCGAGAGATGAAGTGTTGTGTTCGAGGAACTGCAATGGCCCATGAACCTGGATCCTAGAGTGTCACAAGACTAGGAAGGGGCCAGGTTGGGAACTCTATGTTGCCCCAGAACTATACTCTTTCACTAGGACAGAATATACAGGGTCAGGGTACCTGTCACTGAAATGAGGAGTCAGCCACAACACTCCCTTCTTTCTCCATTACTGGATGTGGGAGAGTGTGGTTCCTGGCCTAAAATCTCTCAGGGATTGAGTCTGTAAGCCTCTCAACCCCAAAACCTACTCCACATGAACCTAATCCTGACCTACCCTACTCTACTAAATCTGCCTGCCTTTTTATATGCCCAGGGCCCAGACTTACTTAGGATTCTATCCAGAACCAGAGCCTGAGACCCAAGACCAACCAGTAACCTGTGCTTGTTCCATATGCAGGGTAATATTTGGGTACACTTCGACCCCAGTTATGTTGGGATAAGGACCATATTGGAATTGGCAAGTTATGAAGCCCCTGGGGATCTCTTCACCAATCATTCATTGTAACTCAACTTTTTCCTTGGTATTTGAGAGAGCATAGTCTGATGTTTCCCTCTATCATCACAGGACCCTGAGGGGTGGGACCCTTAGTTGGTAGCTTCCCATACCCTATGACTAACAAATTCCCACATTATCCCCTCCTAATCCTTGTGATTCAGAGTCTCTGACAGAAAAGCTTCCTTTCCCTATTACCACTGATTCCCATCCACTTCAGCCCTACCTTTCCCCAGTCCATAACCTTCTCTATCTTCACTTCCTTTATTAATTTTTTTTTCTATTGAAGATCCACTCTCTCTCCTTTCCACATTCCTGCCTCTCATTGAGAAAGTGAGAAAAAGAAAATCCTCATAACTAACCTATATAGTAAAGCAAAATAAATTCTTACATTGGCCATGTCCAAAAAATGTCTCCATCACTCTATTCAGAGTACATTTGAGTCCATTGGTTCTCTCTCAGGAGGTAAGTAAAATGTTTCATTGAGAGTCCTCTGGAATTGTAGTTGGTCATTTTGTTAATCAGAGTTCCTAAGACTTTCAATGTTTATTGTCTTTACAACATTATTATTATTATTTAAATTGTTCTCCTGATTCTGCTCACTTCACTCTGTATCAGTTCATATAAAACTTCCCAGCCTTCTTAGAAACCTTCTCCTTGATCATTTCTTGCAGTACAATAGTGTTCCTTCCATTACATTCATATACCATAACTTATTCAACCATTTTGTAACTGATTGGTGCTCCCTTCTTTTCCAATCCTTTACCACCACAAAGACCTACTAGAAATATTTTTTGTAGCAAGAGTCCTTTTCCTCTTTTTTGGTCTTTTTGGGGGGATAAAAATCTAGTAGTGGTATCACTGAAAAGATATGCAAAGTTTAATAGAACCATGGGCATTATTCTAAATTGCTTTCCAGAATGGATGGACCAGTTCACAGCTCCATCACAGTTCATTAATGTAACTGTTTTCCCACAACCCCTCTAGCATTTGCTGTCTTCCTTTTTTGTCACCTTTACTAATCTGATGGTATAAGGTAAAATCTTAGTTTTAATTTGCATTTCTCTAATTAGTGATTTAGAGGATTTGTTAATATGGCTATTAATAGTTTGGATTTCTTCCTCTGAAAATTGCCTGCTCATATCCTTTAACCACTCATCAGATGGGAACTGGCTCTTTCCTCCAAATCCTTTTTGGCTTCTGGAATTCTGTTGACTTCCCTTCATTCTAAACTTTTAACTCTGATATCCTTTCCATCTTTTTGGACCAATGGAAATCTGACTTCCTCCAGAAGACAATGCATCTCTAGACATGCTCTCCCAAACTAAGCATTCATTTTCTCATTGCCTCCTGAAACAGTAAGCCAAAAGAAAAATAAACACATCTTCTTACTCTTCACTGCCACTTCCAGACCATTCCTTTGCTACAATTACTCATCTCCTCCTTTGAAGTTCATTCTTACATAACCTGGCTCATATCCTTCTGGCAGCCATCTACCAGTCTCCTTTCTCAAAGAGTTTGGCAGGGTCTGAGTCTTCCTCTCCTTATCAATCCTTATCTTCATATCTGGGGACTTCAATATACACACTGATCTCCCTTCAAACACTGGCCTCTCAATTCACTAATCTATGCCCTACATCTCCATTCTACCTAACATACCCACAGGGTTAGTTATATTTTAAATATCTCTCCTTCCCACACAACCTCAATAGGAAAGTGTCTGTGGCCATTTAGCTCAGATGGCATCTGATAAAGAATGCTGTCTACAACAAATCTACGACAAACTGACAGATGGCCATCCAGCCTTTGTTTAAAGACCTCTAATGAATGAAAACCCAGGGATGACATTACATGCTTCCTCACCTCCACTTCTCTGAGCCTCCTTCAAGATTCAGTTAAGATGGTACCTCCTGCTGAAAGTCTTCCTGAATCATTCTCCCCAGCTGTAAGTGTACTCTCTTCAGAAATTATCTAATATTTAATTAGCTATATCCCCTTCAGCAAATCAGTAGACCGCTTCGTTTTTGTTGTATTCTTGGGACCTAGAAAAATGCCTTGCTTAATGAATGTTTGTTGAATTAAATTGACATGACTTAATCGATATGATTAGAATGGCCACCAAAAAGTCATACTTAAAGGGCACTGAGACACATTTTATGGCATATCATTGAGGCTTATCTTGCATAGTGCTCTGCACTGTACTAATAAGGTTTGAGGATGATGATGGAGAACTGAATCTATAGGATCAATCAGTTAGTCAACTAGCATCTAAATAACCAAAATGCATGTCAGGTACTGTGCCAAATGCTAGGGATGCAAAGAAAGGCAAAGGAAAAGAAAAACAAAACAGTCCCTGATCTCAAGGAGTCCACAGTCTAAATAGGGGAGAGTAAATAAGATATATACAGGGTAAATTGGGGGGAGGGATAGCCTCTAGGAATATGTACTCTATAGAGGATTACTATTGTAATTTGGAACCAGGTACCTATAGGGAAGAACAAGGAGCAACGGGGTTGAAGGTGGGAGATTGGGGGGGAGGGGTTACATTTCTGGATAAGAAGGGACTCATAGTCTAAGGATGGAGACTAGGACTTTTTCTCTGGGCTCAGAGGATGGAAGTGGGTGGGGGTGGGGAGGGCTCAATTGTCTCTGAGACTGTAAATTCCCTGCCAGGAAGCAGAGGTGTTGTGGGGGTGGGGCTGGGAAGTGGGTGAAAACGAGAGAATTTAAGGCAGACAGTTCGGCGAAGTTTCTAAGAATGTTTTTAAATGTACATTACACGTAGAATTGCAAAGGAGGCCAATATATTGAAACACATGTATCTAAATATTTTTGAACCGTAAATTTATGGACACCAGGTTGTGAACTCCTGATTTAAGGGATAAAAAGAAATTTTTGGAGGCAGTGTCCCCAGAGGAGTGAGGGCCCTTAGACGAGAGAGTGGCCGTCGGCCCCCACCCCAGACCCTGACCCTTCCACTATCTCTCACCCTCGGCTCCAGCTGGACGCCACGTCTCCGAGCCGCTCTCACATCTTCCAAGCTACCCTAGCCCCAGATTCGAAAGTGAGCTCCAGACCCGCGCTACCTTCTGGCTCCTCCCAAAGAGAACGGCGAACTGACCAATCGCTGCCTCCTTTTGCGCTCCTCCACCCGTCGCGCTGTAACCAATTGGAACCTCGGCTGCGTGGGTGTGGCAGGGTCTGGGAGCGGAGGAGAGGACGTGTTGTCAGGGCAACGGCTTCCCGGTGGGAGGAGTGGGTACCGCTGACTTTTTGCCGCGGGGCGGGATGCTGGAAGAGATGCCCCAATAGGAGGGCAGCGGGGCCCATCTCCGCGCAGGGGATTGGTTGGTGTCTCCCTGTCCGAGCTAATTGATGCTCTGGAAGCAGGGAAAGAGCGTCCGTTGGTTTCCAAGGAGATAGAGACCGAGGCTAATGGCAGGTTCCTGGTGAATACCGGCCGGACTTGACCCGGAGCCACGCCTCCTTCCCTCCAGCCTTTCACTCTTCCCGGTTCCTGTACTGTCTGCTCTGAAAGTAAAACGCAAAAGAAAGGGAGTGGAGTATTACCCCTCACTCCACTTCCACACGGGAAACTGAGACTCACGGAAGAATGCGTGCTTAAAAGATCTCAGGTAAAAGTGTAGAGGAATAGAAAAGTAACCCAGGCCTTTATAAAGCATCCTTTAATCCGTAACCGTTTTATAATGTGGGCGATTTTTTCCCCCGCTAAAATTTACATTCTAGAGTTTTAAATCAGAACTTTATCTTAAAAATGTTGAAACGGTCACCCAGAGAGAGCTGTGTAAGGTTTTTATTCCTTTGTGCCAGGGAATAGAATGGTCAGTCAACAAGGATTTATTAAACAATCGCTGTGTGCCAGGCTGGGGATACGAAGAAAGGCGAAATCCATATACCTGCCCTCTAGGAGCTGCCACTCTGATGGGGGTTGGGAATGGGGTGGATAATAGGCTCACAACCTTGTACATACAAGATATGTACCAATGAAGGCTTTAGCAGTGGAGGTCATGAGAAGAAACACCTGCTGCAGGAGGTGAGATTTGAGATGGACTTTGAAGGATCTCTAGGCAGACGGAGAACATTACCAACAGGAGGGACAGCAGTGAAAAGGTCTGGAGTCAGGAGTGTTCTACACAAAGAAAATGGTGCCAGGAACATAGAATAGATAGAGAGAAGCAAAGTATGAGAAGATTAGAAAGGTAGAAAGGGCCCAGCTTGTGAAATGCTTTAAAAACCAGAGTATTTTATATTTGAGCCTGTAGGTTAATAGGGAGCCATTAGAATTTACTGCGTAGGGGTGTGACATGGTCACAGCTGCCCTTTGGGAAGAAGATTTTGGCAGTTGAATGGAGGATCCATTGGAAGGAGGACAGACTGGAGACTAGAGACCAACCAGAAAGCTAACCACTGTAGTGGGTTGAGATCACACTGTAGACTAATAACAGTAGATTCCATTTGTATAAGGCCTTACCATTTTTAACTGATTGGTGCACCTCATCTCTTTTGGTTCTAATAATAGCCATGACTTCCATTTTACAGATTAGAAAACAGGCTCAGAGAAAGAGATGAAATGATCTATCCAAGGTCACATAGCCTGTTAAGGGCTCAGAGCCTGAACTTTAAACCAGATTTCATGACTCAAATCCTTTGCTTTGTTCACTATAGCTCACTGCCTCTAGAACAAAAATTAACTCGGGAGATTGCATCCCATCTCCAAGCACAAAGACATCTCTACTACCTTTGGGAATAGATGGCAGGGATAGAACAGGGACAGTCAGGGGTGTAAAATATTTCATTTAAACAACTCAGGTCACAGTGTTTCATGGCTTATTTAGATTAAAGGTAGAGGAAAAGTATTTCTAGGAACTAAACCCAAATCATCTCATGGAACAAATCAAGCAGCTAAAGATGGTTAAAACTGAATCCAGTTGTCAGTTTTGGCTCTTGGGTTAATTTGTACCTCACTTTATCAAGTTTTTCTTTCTTATATTTTTAAAAAGTATTCAGAGTAGAAAGAATTACTAGAGGGAAACTTGCCAGATTTTCTACAGAAAAAGAATTTGCTACAGCATCCAAACCATATTTATTTTAAAGTAGGAATCCTACATAACGAGATTTTCCAATTATCCCTTGTTATAGAATGATCTAAAGAATCTGGAGAAAGAAAAAAATGTAACATCCTTAATTAGTTATCAAACACAAGTAATTTCCTCGTCCAGATTTAAGGTAGGTAGAACATCCACGAAAATTTAATTTTAGACATTCTCAGGTTGTAGACAACTGGTTCCTGTTCCAACTTGAAATCCTTCCCTCTCTCACCCCAAACTAATGAGCACTTTTCCAACAGCTTGAATGAAACACTCTGGGTAACTTCCTCAGCCTGAAGGTTAGAAATTTCATTAAATAAAAAATTAAATACATTAGAATACTTTCATATGAAACATTAATGAGCTGGGTAATATATTCTTCTGGAGACAGGAACACTTAAGAAAACACAGGCCACCTGTCCTGCAAAGCAGTAGCCCTCTAACTCAATGGAGATTAAATATAGGCAAATAATGCCAAAAGGACTATGGTTTCTAAAGAGACATACTTGAAGATGCATGCTACCATTGAAGAGATCTTTGAAAATAAAGTGCAATTCAGCATATTTCCAAATTAAACCCTCATAAAAACCCAGAATATATCATTGCTATACTGAGCAGGATTATTAATCTGACAATATTGTAAACCAAACCCGGTTGTAGTTCAGTCTACTGGGATTGGAAAAATATGAGGCACTCACAGACCATTTAATGGTTAATAAATGGAAGTTTATTTAGCTATAGTCATGGAAAAGGCTACAGGCAAGGATATAGCACTGATAGTTGGGCCAAGACCAACATCATCTTCTTCATCCATCAGTAACAGACAGAACAAATAATTCTTCATTGGCCTGGGAATCCATCTGATTTAAACCC
>NW_027185771.1:486480-497810 GCF_028583685.1 Petaurus breviceps papuanus
TCCCCATTGCGACTTTCCCCACTGTGGTTTCTATATATCAAGGGTTGGCATAAGAAATTAAATGGATGGGGTAGCTAGGTGACGCAGTGAATAGAACACCGGCCCTGGAGTCAGGAGGACCTGAGTTCAAATACGGCCTCAGACACTTAACACAAAACTAGCCATGTGACCTTGGGCAAGTCACTTAACCCCAATTGCCCTACCTTCCCCCCTCCAAAAAGAAAAAAAAAAGGAAAAAAAAAGAAATTAAATGGAATTTGGGGAGAGTTTTGCTGAAGTCACACACAACACCCAAAGGCCAGAAGAAGACAACAAAAAAAGTTTTAGAATGCAGAAATGCACAAAGTATAATGTATAGTATTATATAATATCAACATATTTTATATTTTAATATATTATACTTAAATATATTTATTCATTAATATATTTAAAATATAATTAATATATTTTTATATAATACACAAAAATATACACAATTTCTCTTCTCTGGTACAAAGTGAGGGTCAACCCTCAAGATATGGAAGGAATAACTGTGTCTCATTTTATCTATCTCAAGAACCTTGGGAAATAGGTGCTATCATTGTCTCCATTTTGCAGATAAACAAACTTAGACAAGCAGGTGACTTGCCCAGGGTCACCCAGCTAGCAAGTGTCTGAGGCAAAATTTGGACTTTGCTGTTGTTCAGTTATTGCAGTAGTACCCAAATCTTCATGACCCCAGATGGGGTTTTCTTGGCAGAGATACTGGAGCAGTTTGCCATTTCCTCCTTCAGCTCATTTTGCAGATGAGGAAACTGAGGCAAACAGAGTTAAGAGATTTGACCGGGTCACACTGCTAGTAAGTGTCTGAGACCAGATAGGAACTTGGGCCTTCCTGACTCCTGGCTCTATCCACTGCACCACCTAACTACCTTAAAAAATATAGAATGTTCCCCAAATGATAGGGCAGTTTTAAGCCAATAGCCCTAAAAACTGTCAGGACATTTCTATAGGTCCGAATGTAACTGAAATATGTAAAAGGGAACAGAAATTCAGGAACTTGAATGGGCTTGTTATCCCATTACTGTGGATATTTCCTCCTTAAATACACACCACAGCATGTTCATTCCTTGCCTTCCTATATGATTCATGTCCATGTTCTCCCAAAGATCCTTTTCAAAGGATTCACTCAAAACTCCTGTAGATCAGGGGTTCTTAATCTGGGGTCTGTCGACTTTAAAATATATACATACATACATATATACATACATATTTATAATTTTTCCTAGCTGTATTGGAATAAAATTGATTTCCTTTATAATTCTATATATTTCAAGTGATGCATTTAAAAATGTCATTCAGAGAAGGGATCCATAGACTTCCCAAGACTACCAAAAGGGAAATATGGGACAAAAGAAAGTATGAGGCTCTATTCTAAGGCCAAGTATAGGTGTATGCCAGTAATTGTTGCTACTGAAAAGGTTGGGGTTAGTTAGGTGGATTGCTGGAGCTCTGGAGTTCTGAGCTGAAGTAGGACTGAGTTTGTCTGTATCCATACTAGGTCAAACACGAAAATAGTGAACCCTTTGGGCACAGGGTAGGCCACCAGGCTGCCCAAGGATGGGAAAACTGATTGAGGTCAGAAACAGAGCAAGTCAAAGTTCCCATGCCCAAAAGTGAGAGGCTGTTGTGCTTCCAGCCTGGGCAAGATAGGGAAACCTAGTCTAACTTTTTTTTTAAATAAATAAAATAAAGAATCTCTGTTCTCGATTTTTTTATACTTCATAAATAGCATTACATCATGGCTGTTGGTATGTATCCTTTATTCCTGCCCTCTTTCTAACCCATATCCTTTTCTACTCATCCACTGTATATCACATACTCAGTGATAACACACACTCCTTTTTGTATGTGAGTTGCCCCTGGAGACATAACA
This sequence comes from Petaurus breviceps papuanus, assembly GCF_028583685.1. Classification (NCBI taxonomy): domain Eukaryota; kingdom Metazoa; phylum Chordata; class Mammalia; order Diprotodontia; family Petauridae; genus Petaurus; species Petaurus breviceps. The sequence continues at coordinate 488,396 of NW_027185771.1, forward strand.
CAGCCTGATAGCACCCAAAGCGTTGCTCCTTTGTCCTTTGGGTCACCTGCAGCTTATAATCATCAGAGATTGTCATGTTCCAAGATTTACAGACATCTGGCATCACTGAGAGAACACTTGTATTTTTAAAAAGATGGCAATTGGTGCCTGAGGGCAGCTTGGGGATCTTTAAAAGCATTACAGGTTTTCCCAAATGCTATCCATTCCACTCTCTTCCTCCTAATTAATCATGGGTCCAACTCATTGTCCATGTGCCATGCCTGTCCCAGATAAAAGTATCCATATACTGACACAATGCCATACAATGCCATATCATAGTTTGGAAAATGGTCATTTTTCATCCGTTTGGTTTTTCCTATACACATTATTAGACTGAATTATTTCATGTAAACATAGATCTCACTGAGGAGAGGTCTTGAAATGTTCTGGTCTGATTCGATCAGTAAAATATCATCTGTAGAAATCCATCTTTTGTGTGACCCCAACGCAGGACATTTTCCACAGCAGTGGCAAGCACCTTTAGCATGCATATGTGGCCTGTTTTATGCCTCACTTACGGTTAGTAATTAGAAATTAATTGAATAAAGTTACCATTTCAGTTGCATTTCTCAAAGTGTCTTGCTTACCAAATTTACAGCTGAGACAAAACTATGAGTGCTAGCTAAAATGCTCCAACAGCAAGATAAGGGAGGGATGGAATAAACTTTTATGAAGTACCAGACACTCTGCTATTGAGTACTTTACAAATATTATTTATTTGATCCTTAAAGCAACCCCCGTAAAGTAGATGCTATCATCCCCGTTTTACAGTTGAGGAAACTGAGGCCAGCAGATTACAGAGACTGAATATTGCATAGTTATTAATCATGATTCCTTTATCTGTTTTTCTTTGTTAGAGTAAGAATTCAATGGCCAATATATGAATTTGTTTTCTTTCACTATGCTGATTTGTCGTGAGAGAATGTTTGAAAAAAAAATCAAAGTGATGTGAGGGGGAGAAGAGGACTAATTGTGATGTCCCCCAAAAAAAGAAGAAAAGAAAGAAGACAAACAGAATAACTTTGAAGCAAATATGTTGAATTAAATATATATTTTTTAAGAAATCAAGTTGTATGTAACAGAAAATCATGGTTTCATATATAATCTGCTTTTTCTGTTCTTCTTTGTATATTGAAATGACCATATTTGTTAGTGTTGACCATCTTTAGAATAACTATTTATACACATGCATACACACACACACACAGAAACAGGAATAGAGAGTTCAGTCCCAAGGACAAAGGAGGATTGAATCAGAAATAACCGTGAAGGAAAAAAAAAATATTGTGTCATCACTATCATGGAATTTCCTCATGGACACTTGGTCAGGTCCAGCTACTCTTCCATCTCATTAAGTACTATTTCAATTTTTCCATATAGCACATCAAGGATTAAGGTTTTAGGGTCCAGATTTGATGAGTCCTCTATTATACTTTATCTTTTGATGGATTTGTGATCTCATTGATGTGGATACCAATGGTACAGGTCATAATCCATCCATGATCCATCCATGACTTTTTATACTGTATGGATATTATCTATATCCTCCTATAAATTTTCTCTAGAGGGTCTAATCAACATGCTGAGGACCTTCCTTTAGATTTTTTGACATTGAATAGAATACCAAAGGAATGCACAGACTGCCTAATCAGTTATTCTTCCCTTTTGCTGCATGCACATCCCACTCCCTTTTTTGGTCATATATTTCCTTGATAAAAAATCATTTATACTCCTCCTCCTAGACAATTAATTGTTAGCAATATGTTGCAACTCAATCATGCCCACTATGAACCTCTCCATTACCCTCTGAGTGACCTGCAACTTTAATTTTTAGGAAACTATGATATTTTATGTCTGGCAACCACACAGTGTCGCCGGAAGAATATTGATGCTAAAAAGACAGGACTTAGTTTCAGGGAGAAACTCAGGGGTCATTAAAAGCAGTGTACAATTTCCCAAAGGCAATCTAGCTCACTCTCCTCTTATTCAATTCTAGGTCCTCTCTGTCACTTATTACAAAAATAGATCATCACAGAAACATTGACAAATTTGTTCCATTTTCCATCCTTTTTATTTTTTTTTTCGTTCCCCTGTCAGTTCCATCTATGAATACCCTTGGACTTGTTTTCACTCCTACTGGCTTGTGCTGTTTATGAGGTGATATAGATCATAATTTTGTACAGTCTTTCTTGGTAGAATTATTTATAAATGAGCTTGCATTCCAAACCATCATTGTTGCCCTTGGCTGCTATGTCTCAGTTTGGCAAGGAAGTTGGTTGTGGCCGCTTAAGGTGGCTTCCAGGATCTTTTGTCCTTCTCATTGTGGAAACTGCTTTATATTAATTAAGATGCTGCAGGAAATGGTGAAAAATCAAAGACGATATTGTCTTCTATTTTTTTGGCATTGTCTAGGCTCATTTGAATAGTTCAAGTTGAATATGTCACAATTATTTATAATGTCTTCTTATCTTTAGCCTTTCTTCTAATTTGATGTTGATTTTGACCTTTGGTCTAACTAGTCAAACGACTCTCTTATGTACAAACAGTTGAATCTGCTGTAATTCTACATCACTAACCGATTATTTCCTATCTATTAAAATACAGTTTCATTTTTATGATTTTGTTAGATATTCCTTGTGTCTACTGTTTTCAAATTCAAATCTGGAAGAAAGCCATACAGGCATGAGACTATTACAGGCAACTTATAAGCCATTGGCTTCTTTTATCTCTCAGACTGAAACTTTATGTTCTGAAATACTTTTCACCATTGTTCTCTGCTCCTGTCTTTGCACTGAATGCCAATATTAAAGTAAAATTGGCCTGTTTTGGACAATCTTGTCAAGTTCCAAGTTTTTCTACCTCTTCATTTTTGTCAACAGTTGCTGGCTCGTAAGTGATAGTTCCCTCCACACTGTTCTTATCCTTAAGTTCACTGTGAATACTAGAAGGTATGATGATCATAGATCATAGATCGTAGACTTAGAAAATATCTAAGAGACCATCCTCCTCCCTTGTTCTTAAACGAGGGAATGAAAAAATCAAGCCCTTACTACAGGCAAAACACTGGGGATGCAAATAGAAAAGTAGGACATTTTGATCATGAAATGTCCTATGAAATGACATTTCTTGTTCTTTAAATAAGTGATGAAACCAAGTTGTTTGTCTCTTCAAAAACTATAAGCCTCAATTCCAATTGGAACTTTCTCTGATCTTTTGGTTTTGTTTATTACAAAAAATATCAACATTATAATGACTGATTGCTTCTGATGGTATGTGTATATGCTGACCATTAGACAAATTATCTCATATTTAGAGAGTCTACATATAAATATTTACAGATAGATTAAAAATGTAATTCTTTGTATCCTCTGTTCTCTGTTCCACAGTTTCACAACTGTCATTGCTGAAGAGAAAGGGGGCCATATAGATCTGAGCTCCATTTTAAAATATTGCTTTGTTTTATGGGTTGCCATGGTCACAACTCTGCCCCCAAGTAGCCAGCTTACTGTAATGATCTGCCCTATACAGGGGCTAGGTTGGTCCTTGGGCAACAGACTGCATGGGGACTGTATTTGAAGACTTTCTTCTGGCCCCTCTCCACTGAGGCATCAAACTTGGTGAAATAAACGTTCAATTTCATTTTATGAACATCTACTAAAGACCCTCTTAGATGAAATCAGAGATAGCCACTTTAAATTTCTGCTTAGGTGTCAAAAAACCTGGGTGATCTCTGAGGTCTTGTTCCAGCCCTGAGAATCTATGATTCTATGAAATCTAATCTGTATAAATTGGGGTTTTGTAGTTATAAAGGGATTGGATATAGGTATGAGAAAAGAGTTATGAAAAGAAAAGAGACTATGTGACTCGTGTGGGATAGATACACAAATGGATTCTAGTGAACCTTAAATCTATACTCCGTAATTAAGTATTCGATTACACAGTGTTGCATATTGTTCTCTAATTGCCTCCTATGTGTTCCTCTGATCTCACACTGAATAAAGGCTCCTTAAAGGCAGGAATCAAGTTGTTGTGTTTTTTTTAAACTCCTTTATTTCTCAAGACAACTTAATGCAATGCTGGGAAGACTGCACATATTCAATGAACACTTGTTGAGCGATTGATTTTTAGTAATTGATTTGTTTTGTTCATGTTCTAACAGTATGTATGGTATAGCAGAAAAAACTCTGCCTGGACTCTAATTAAAAAACCACCTCTGAAATTTAGGAGAGGTACGAATTAAGCAAATCACTCAATCCTCTGGGTTTTAGTTTCCTTATCTACAAAATGGGGATAACAATACTACCCATAATGCCTACCTCACAGGGTTGTCCTCAAGTAGAAATTATATATGCAAATATTAAAGCAGTTGCCCAATTATCATTGGTACCAACAACCACTTTGAATGAGTTATTGCCATAGTACCCCCAAAGTACTGCCATTAGTTTCCCAATGGATAAAGACCTGACGAGAGGGGTTCATATCTTCGGAATCCACAGAATAATAAATCATTGTGACTTGGTTTGCAACCTAAGCCTCTGAAAATGGGCAATTTATTTAGCAAGGTTCTCCAAGTAGAAAAGATTAGACCACGTCCTATTTGTCATACTGGCTTGGTATTTTTGCATACTGTCTAAGGTGTTCTTTCTCATAGGTGACTTGCCCCCAAGTTCAACAATGACAAGATAAGGTTGAATTGATTCTCTGTGGGATATGGAGGATTCTTAGTTAATTTTCACGGTCTCCTAGAAAGATGTTCTTATCCTTTCCATTATAGCCCAATGCTATCCCTATCTCCCATGTTAGATCAGTGATTCTAGCTATATTCTCATTCCAATCTTAAGAAAATATTCTACTCCTGGGTGTTGCTGCTGTTGACAGAACCATGTAAGAATGCCTAAGCTGAGAGAGTTGATAAGCTCCCAAGCGGTGCTTCAGAGAGGAGCTATCAGAAATGCCCTTAGAAAAGATAGCTGCCCAAGAATAACTGATATTTTTTAACCTGAAACAAGTAAAAAACATGAATGACATGCTAAATAGCATTGTTTATAACTTTGATCTTGGAGCTAGGACTCAGCCTGAAGCCAGGCTAGATGGCCAGGACTGGCTGACTCCGTAGCTAAGGCTCAAGTACTCAGCCTATGATTAGCACAGAGCAAGGCCGAGGACTGAGAGCCAAGAACTAGGCCCAACTCTATGGGTTGCCTAGAAAGGGATTGACTCAGCCCCAGATCCAGACTAGCAAGGGGGTCTTCTAGAAAAGAATCAAGGACTCAGGACCCAAGGTTTCAACTGGGCTGGGTGGGATCTTCCAGAGATACTTGTGCAGATTCATCCTCTCAGTTGGGCTACCCCAGCAGCCTTGGGTTACCCAGAGAAAAATGAGGATTTTTGTCCAAGGCTCAGCAGTATGGTCACTCTCAACCTGCTGAACTGACAGGGGCTGAGGATGGCTAGTGACTAGCAGAGTGAAAGCCCACTACTAGTTTGCTGCTAAGTTGCCACAACACAAACTAAGGCCTGGAGCTTAGAAAGCCCAGGAGGACAGAGGTCAAACTATGGACTTGACTTGATTCTATAGGGCTTACTGAGTTCTACAGCTTCCTGTCTCTAGCCATCCCCATGATCCTTGAAGAATGCAGCACCTAATATCTATAGAACATAGTGGCATGACCACTAGGTAAGACAAGCCATGAGAGTACCATTAAAAATGGGCAGAGCCAGGTCCTAACACAAAATCTCAATCCACAAAGTAAGACCGGAAAAAAAGAACAATGAACAAATAAATGAATGAATGAATGAAAAGCTATTAGTATGCCACAAATGCCCAATACACAAACCCAAAATAGGAGAATAACTCCAAATAACTATAAGCAAAGCCTCAAAGAAAAATCTGGGAAGACTTGAGTTTGAATCTTTTCAGATACTAACTGTATGCCTGAGCAAATATCCTAACCTCTCTTAGCCTCAATTTCCTCATCTGTAAAATGGAGATAGCACCTAATAGTACTCACTGGGTTGTTGTGGGGATCAAATGAGTTAACATTTGTAAAGCACTTTGCAAACCTTAAAGCATTTTATAAATTCTGACTATTATGACACACCTAAAGGAACTGTAGAAATAGTTATACAAAACATTCTTTACGCAACCAAATATGGATTTTAAAAATTGGAGAAATATTAATTTTTCATGATTAGGTTGAGCCAATATAATAAAATGACACTACTACATATATGAATTTACTTATTTGATACCATACCAATCAATCTGCTAAAATATTTCTTTATATAGGTGGAAAAAATAGTAATGAAATTTATCAGGATGAGCAAAAAGTCAAGAATCTCAAGGGAAATAAAGAGAAAAATGTGGGAAAGGAGGGAGTAGTGGTACCACAGCTCAACCTATACTTCAAAGACATATCAAAAAGATTTGGTCCTGGTTAAGAAATAGAGAAGTTGATCATTGGAATAGATTAGATACACAACATACAGAAGCAGATAAACCTAATATTTGATAATCTTTAATACCTAAGCTACCAGAATTAAAACTCGTTATTCAACTAAAACTGCTAGGAAAACTAGAAAATGATCTTGTAGGAACTTGGTATAAACCAACATCTTACACCAGCTCCAAATGGATACAAGCCCAAGACATAAAAGGTGACATCATTAACAAATTAGAGGAAGAAGTACATAACCAAAAAGGATCGCTGAAAATAAAATGGACAATTATTATTATGTAAAATTTAAAAATTTTTGTACAAGCAAAATTAATGAAGCTAAAATTAGAAGGGAAGTGGTTGCCAGAGGAAACATTTTTGCAGCAAATTTCACTGATAATGGTTTCATTTCCAAGACATATGAGAAAATGATTCAAATCTATAAGAATAAACATCATTCCAGTTTTTCTAAGGAAGAGTCCTAAGCAAGCAATAGCCAAATCTAAAAATTTCTCCAAATCACTACTAATTAGAGAAATACAAATTTAAAATAACTCTGAAGTTTCAACTTAAATTCATCAGACTGGCAAAGTTGACAGAAAATGGCAAATGTTAACAGGTCTGTGGGATAGCAAGCACATCAATGCACTGTTAGAGGAGCTGTGAATTGGTCTAGTCCTTCTGTAAAAACAATTTTCAATTATGCTCCAAAAGTTACTAAACTGTGTCTGTCCTTTGACCCAGCAAGACCACTACTAGACCTGTAGCCCAAAGAGATAAAAGAAAGAGAAAAAAGACCTAATGTACAAAAATATTTGGGTGTCCATCAGTTGTGGAGTGACTAAACAAATTAGGTTATATAAATGTAATGGAATGCCATTATGCCATAGGAAATGATGAAAGGGGTGGTTTCAGCAAAATCTCAGAAGACTTATATGAACAGAGTATGATCAGAGTGAAGTGATCAGAACAAAGAGAGAAATATAATAATTCCATAATAATAATAACTCCATAGTCGTTAACTCAATAAAATAACACAATAAAACCAAACAACTTTGAAAACCTTAATAAGAACTCTGGTTAATGCAGTGACCAACCATGATTCCAAAGGACTAAAGGACTAGTGATGAAGCATTACTACCCTCTCTAGGCAGAGAAATAATGGACTCAAGGTGCAAAATAAAACATATATTTTAAAAAATGACCTGTGCAGCAATTTGTTTTGCTTGACTGTGAATCTTTGTTATAAGCACTCTGTTTTTCTTTTTTCTTTTCAATGGTGGAGATAAGAGGGAGGGGAAATGATGTTTGTTTGTTGAAAAAAAATAAAATTTAATAAACTAAAAATTTAAACCCCAATTAACTTAGCTATAGTTGGCAATAGTTTAAATGTACATGGTGAATTTGCATCTTACAATCACTAATCCCATTTTTAAAGGTGAAGAAACTCACCTCAGAGATGAAGTGAATTGTTCAACATCATACAGTTGGAATTTGAACCCAGGTTTGCTGACTCCAAGTTTTCCTACAGTAGGCTGCCTCCATCTCTATAATACAGTTTCCAACTTTAGTTCCTGTTAGCCAGGGCTTTTCAGCTGGATCTCTCAACTATATACATAAAAAACAAAGCTAACTAAGAAGAGTTATTCATATTCCTTGTATAATTTCTGTTGAAATGTGAAGAGAATTTTGTTAATTATCATATTAGATCTCAAATTTTCTTTCAAAAGAATATTTGAAAAGAGAGACCTATCAAAACCCAACATGATAAGAATCATAATAAAATCATACCCCACAAATAAAATCCTCCGTGTAATATCTCCATTTATCACAAAAAAAAATCCCAGGACAAATGTAATAAATAGGAAGGTAAAAATTAAACATCTGAAGAGCAAGAGAATTATAAACATTAAGCAAAATTAGGGCACATCAAGACAACAAATGATTTTATATAAAATCATTAGTAGGTTGAAATATAGAAGAGGTGCTATATTTCTCAAATTTTGATGCAGTACCTCATGACATTTTCTTTTCAAAATTAATTCAAATTGTCCTAGATATAAGCAGAGACCCATGGATTGAAAACTGGCTGAAGAACCATAAAAGATATTGATAAACCATAAATGGCAATGTATCAAGTTGGGGGATGGGTCTAGGTGCTTCAGGGATCAGTGTTATGTCCTGTCTTATATAGCATTGACATTAATGATGTAGAAGACGGAGTAAAAAGCATGTTAATGAAATTCACGGATGATATGAAATCGGGAGGTGATGCAAATACTATGAAGGACAGCGATGTGTTATGAGGGTACCCGGAGTGCTTCGAAATAGGGAATAGAAAAAGCAAAATGAGATTCAGCCTGTAAAAAAATGCCAGCTACCACAGCACTTGGTGGGGGTGGACTCAATAAAACAAAGTAGATATTCAGAAAGAAAAAGAGAGACCTGGAAACCAGCAGTGGTCAAAGAAACTGGTCTACTGGCAAAAGTGAATAGCAAAATAGATAGGAATTTATTATATGTTATTTTGATGACTTCATGCACAGCTAGATCACACCAGAGATGAGGAGCAGAATATTATTTTGTTCCTCCCTCTATACACATATCTAGCGAAATGGCATCTGGATACAATCCTTTCAACTGCGACTCAGTACCTAACCAAGTGTCCACAAAATAGAAGCAGTAATAAAAATGATTAAGCCTTAGAACACGGCAGACAAGTATATTCATCTTCAGTAAATTATACTGAGCTATTGCTCAAGCCTACCCATTTATAACTGCTGATTCTGCTTTATATCCCCACGACAAGTGACCCTTCCTTCTTTTAAGACATCGAACCCTTCCACGATCTTTCTTACAGCACTCTTCAACCTAGTCTTTTTCTCTAATTTTTAACTCTCTCTCTCTCTCTCTCTCTCTCTCTCTCTCTCTCTCTCTCT
>NW_027185771.1:498210-570271 GCF_028583685.1 Petaurus breviceps papuanus
TCTCTCTCTCTCTCTCTCTCTCTCTCTCTCTCTCTCTCTCTCTTTCTCTCTCTGTCACTATCTCTGTTTCTGTCTTTCTGTATATGTGTGTGTATATTTCTCTCTGTCTCATCTGTCTGTTTGGCTTCCTGCCCTCAAGTTAAAATGAGTTACATTAACTGCTGAAACCAACTTAGGCTTGTGTCTTACTCAAATAAACAATCTAAATACTGAAAACCTTATTGTAAATCTAGATACATATCTCTCTTACCAGAGCAAAGGGGAAAGAGCAGGGTTCATTCTGAGAGGTCTGTTACTCTGTCCATTTAGCAATGATGGTTAAAGCAGGAAAGCCGCAAGTCAGAAAATCTAGCATCATCACAACATCAACAGCATTGGTGAGAATTTAGGCAAGATTAATAGTTAAATCTCTTTTCTGTGTGACTGTCTTTGTATCTGACTTTGCACATATAAACAGAAAAGATGATTTTATAATTATATTGTTTCAATAAATACTAAAAAAAAAATTGCCTAAATGTCTCACTTTGACACTCTGGTGAAGCTATCCACCCCCTGGAGCTTCTTGTAGCTGCTTTATACTTGTACAATGAGTAAATGATGTCAACAGTTTGAGTCTTTTGTCTCTTAAGCCAACCCAAATTTGAAATCTTGTGTGTTGGGGGCCGGGGGGGGGGGAGAGTGTCTCAACATCTTTTAGGGAAAAACTAGACTAATTTTCATGGGGGTAGGGGTTAGGATATTATTTCTACCATGGAAGGAAAGAATCAAAAGAGGACAATACATAATTAGATTATTGTCTGGATTTTGAAAAGTGGAAAGCTTATTGAGTGATAATAGTACATGAGCATCTGGAGGATAGTATGGGGCATAAAGTATATTAACACCTTTTTCTGCCCCTGTTAATTTGGGAATGGGGTGGTAGGGAATGAGAGGATTAGAAGATCATTTAGAACTAGAAGAAATCTGAATGATCATCTGGTACAGCCTTCTCATTTTACAGAAGAAGAAATTAAGGTCCAGTAATGGAAAGAGAGTTCCCCAAAGTCACAGAGATAGGAAATTTCCAAATCAGGATTTGAACACAGGTCCTCTGACTTCAAATCCAGCACTTTCCACTATATTGTTCTGCCCCTTTAATAAATCAATCAGCAAGCCCACTGAATCTCTAAACTATTGCTTCATGATTTTGTCAGCTCCCATGGTTTTAATGATCATTTCTACACAGATCATTCTTGGATCAATTTATCCAGCCTTAACCTATAGACCTGCAGTCTTGCAGTACTAACTTCCTATTCGACATCTCAAACTAGATGTGTTATTAAGTACCTACTATGTGCCAGGAATTATGTTAAGTGCAAAGGATTTAAAGAACAGCAAAAAAATATTTTTTCTCAAAGAGCTCAGTCTAATATTGGGAGATAACATGTAAACAAACACATACAAGCAAGATCTATACAGGATAAGTTGGAGATAATTTTAGTGGAAAGGTACTAAGATTGAGGACTATGAAAGGCTTTCTGCAAAAGATGGGATTTTATCTGTAATTTGAAGGAAGCCAAGGAAACCAGGAAGTGCAGGTGAGGAGACAGAGAGTTCCAAGTATGGAGCACACACAGTGAAAATGCCTGATCTGGGGAGATGAAGTATCTTTTTCGAGAAAAAGCAAGAAAGTCAGTGTCACTAGATTGTGGAATATATGAAAAAGTATAAGAAGTGTAAAGTTCAAGAAGAATGTAAAGGTAGGAAAGATTCAGTTCATAGAAGGCTTTAAAAGGCAAAAAGAGGATTTTATATTTGGTCCTAGAGGTAATAGGGAGCCACTGATTGGATGCGGGGGTGGGGAGGGAAGTAAAATCATCAGACCTGCACTTTAGGAAGCTCACTTTGACATCTAGAGCGGGAAAAGACTTGAAGCAGGGGACACCATCCCCCAGGCCATTGCAATAGTCTGGGTAGAAGTGAAGAGGGACTGAACCACTGTGGTGACAGGGTCAGAAGAGACAAAGGGGTGTATATGAGAGATGTTGTGATAATAGAATGGATGGGACTTGGCAAATGATTGAAGTTGGGGTAGGGTAACAGAAAGTGAGTAGTTAAAGATGGCACCTAGCTTTTGACTTTAGGTGACTCTTAGTATGGTGACACCCTTGATAGTGACAGAAAAGTTAGGAAAAGGAGACAATTTGGGGGGGAGGAAGAAGTTCCAATTTGGATATGTTGAGTTTAACAGGTCTATAAGACATCCAGTTTGAGATATTTAATAGGCAGTAGGTAATTAGACTGTAGGTCTATAGGTAAGAGGTTAATAAATTGATCTGAGAATGATCTATGTAGAGATGATCATTAAAACCATGGGAGTTGACAAAATCATGAAGCAATAGTTTAGAGGGAGAAGAGAAGAGGGCCCAAGGCAAAGTCTTGAGTATAATCATGGTTAGTGGGCATGATCCTGATGAATATATAGATATAGATATAAAACATAAACATATTAAATTCAAGGCAACTTAGGACTAGGGAGGAGACAGTAGAGAGTTATAAAGGATTTGTTGTCACAGGAAAGCAAGGTTTTAGTTAAATTGAAGAAATTCAAGGAGTCGTAGAGAAAAAATTTAATGATTTAGAGGAATTCACAAATAAAGAAGAGATTCAAAAGGGCATTGTGGAATATTGTTGTTTGTCCTTCATTCTCCAAGAGGACCAACTATTAAGCCATGCACAAGCAGCTTTCCAGAGGACCGCTGCTGTGAACAGCTTTCAAGGTTCTGCTTACACAATATAGTGAACTCTATTCAATAACAAATCAGAGCAAAACATTCACAGAAAATCAAGGTACAGCATTCAGAATGTTACAACTTATCACAGAAAATCAAAATACAGCATTCACCATGTCACAACTCAACAACTTATCACTAAAATGGCCACATAGTTTTCACCAAAGTGGTCACATAGTTTTAAACAAAGTACATTCATTTAGTCAATCATAAATTCCTTAATTCAATCACAAAGTACAAAAGTCAAAGTTTTCCACACCTAGGTCACAGTAAATCATAATTTTCTCAATCAGTACACAGTATCCAAGTAAAGTCTTCTTTCAGCTTGATTCGAGGCTGGCTATCAGCTTCCATCATTCCTCTTCCATGGCCCCAGCTCCGACTGTCACCTGGTTTCAAAGGCAAGCAGACCCCAGTTCCTTGTCCAGCTCCTTGTCCAGTTCCCATTCCATATTGAAGTTTACAGTTTACAGTCCACCTCAAGTCCTTCACAGTTCCTGTTTCTGGGGAAAAAAAGCTTGACAGAGCCACAATAATATTCATCCACATTGCTGGCACCATCATTAATTCACTATCTGCTTGTAAAATCAACTCAGACCCACCAACAAAGTCTGAGAAAACACAAATTATCAACATAGAAATCAACACAGACCCCCAAACAAGGTCCAAGAGGTCAGCACAAATCATCAGCAAAGTCCCAGGAGCTCCAAAACCCTCCTGCAGAACCTCTGTAAACATACAACCAGAAAAATCCTATTTCAGGGCTTCCAGCAAGGTCCCAGGGCCTCTCTACAAAGTATCACAAACAAACATCAACATAGAGCAAACAAACAGAATGCTGGGATACCACAAATTTTCTCCTTCTTTACTCCACCACCACAAGAGTCCTTTCCTCAGTTCCTCTGTCTCTGGCCTGGGCCTCTCCTTATATGTGGTTATTAGCTCCCCCCTTCCTGTTGCAGTTCATGAGTTCCAGGGTTCACAAGTTGTGGGATTCACACATTCTGTCTCTTAACAGACTTGATATAAGTTTCAAAAGAAACTTGAACTGAAACAAGGTGTTAATTCAATAGCTGAAATGAGGTATGAACTACTTCTGTGCTCACCATTACACCCCTTTGAAGTTTTTCAAGTGTGATTGCCATAAAGTAATATATTCTGTGGAATATACTAAATGAAGTGTAAATGTTGTTGCTGCTGTTCAGTCGTTTTTTAGTCATGTCCAACTCTTCATGACCCCATTTGGATTTTTTTGGGGGGAAGATACTGGACTGGTTTGCCATTTCCTTCTCCAGCTTGTTTTATAGATGAAGAAACTGGGGAAAACAGGGTTTAAGCGACATGCCCAGAGTCACATAGCCAGTAAGTGTCTGAGGCCAGACTTGAATTCAGGAAGGTCAGTCTTCCTGACTACAGGCCCAGCACTCTATCCACTATGGCGCCCCCTAGCTGCAAAAGTGTCAAAGAGATATGAACAAGAGATCCTGCCATGAAGGACCCTGAATTCAGAAAGGTATGACATTTATGCATTAATGATGACTACCCTGGCCCTTCCTGAATGCCCTTAAAGGAGTTTGAGGGCTTTTAGTCTCTCTCCCATTGGCTCCAGTCTCCCCTGATGGCATCCCCTCAGTTGTAGGAGTAGGACCTCTGGATCCCAATTCCATTTAATTACTAACAATCAGATTTGCTTTTTCAAAGGAATATTTGCTTCAAAAGTTATGATTCCAAATAGTCAAATTTACTGCCATTAGGAAAGAGGCATCTTCCTCCTTCCCCTTTATACTACTTCCGTCACTGGAGGGGTGGAGGGTAAAAGGATTAGGTTTATAGCTTAGTATATTTCATGTAAAGCAGAGTCTCAGTTCCAAGTCCAAAATTCCTCTTTGGGCAAGAGTCCCCAGAACCCTGGCTTCACTAGTCTTTCCTTCGGGGAAACATCCCTAGCCAGAACTAGGCTGGCTATAATATCCTTTCTAGAATCCTGGTTCCAAGGTTGCCATAGCTCAAACTACTGAGTCTGGTGGGGATCACTGCCAGAACTTGCAACTGAGAAGAACAATCAAAACAAAACAGAAACAAAACCTCCCAGGTCTTTTTCTACAAGCTGGAGTAAAGGAGGGAGACCCTTCCCCTCTTATCAGTTCATGGTACCCAGGCTATGGGTGAACTATGACATTCATCCTCTGGATACAGCAGCAAAGAGTGACTTGTCTCAGTCTGGCTAGTTTTAAAGTCATAGTCTTTCTTGTTATGTAGCCAATCAAAGGAGGTTATTTCCCATCCCATGAGGTCAGGGAAGCAGAGTGCTTCCAGGTTAGGTGGTCTGGGAATGCGCAGAGAGCACAGGGCAAGCCGGCCTACACACAAATAGGGTCAGGAAGAGGTGATAGGACCTGAATCCTGCCCCAAAGGCAGTAACAATGGATGACCTAGAATGGAGAATTAATATGATGAGAGGAAGATTACAGTGGCATGTTGGAAATAGGGAGGTAAATGGTTCTGTCAATCATATTGTTTGCCTTCTTAATGGGAAGGGGAGGGCCTGGAGTGAGAGAGAAACTTTGGAATTCAAAATCGTAAAATTGTAAAAAATGAATATTAAAAATAAATGAATGGATGGATGGATAAATAGATATTGATTTAGACAATGGAGAAACTTGATTCCAAAGCCATAAAGTGAATTGAAAATGCTGGTATTTTGCTAGGCATACAGGGGTTCTTGCTGCCAGGTGAAAACAGCTGTGGAACTTTGTGTATCTTGAGTTTCTGAAGAAGATATTATGGTATAATGCAAAGAACACTGAATTTTATTGTCAGAACACCCTAATGTTCCTTAAAACTCTTTCATGGGCCATTTCCCAGACTTTGACTTGAAACAATGTGATTCTGCTCTATCATCAACTCCTCCCCTAAGAATCTTGGACTCTACTCTCATGGAATCAACTTGGGGTCTAATACCTCACTTCCTGACCACCACCATTGGCCCCTTCCCACCACTCCTCCCCATCCACCCAACCATATGGAGCAGGAGGGGATAGAATGTTGAATTTGTAGACAAAAAGACCCAGTTTTAATCCTGTCTTAGTGACTTACTATGTGACCCTGGGTAAGTCACTTAACTTCTCTCAATCTGGGTTTCCTCATCCATAAGACAGGAATAATAGCAGCATCTGCTTCCCAAGGTTCTTGTAAGGATCAAATGAGATTGCATATTTAAGGTGTTTTGTAAACCTTAAAGTGGCATCTATATCATAAAAATAACAGCTGTTATTTTGTTGTTGTTTTTCCCATTAGAATGTAAGTTTCTTGAGGATGAAGTGCCCATCAAAGCCCCCTCCCAGTCAGGCCCTACCAGAAAGGGCCCCTACCAGGGTCCCTGGAAACCACCTGATAGGCCACAATAGTGAGGGAACTTCCCACCTGTGTCGATAGAAACATACCCCAGATACAAGTCTGTTCTTGTTTTTGCTAGGTTATCAAGGCTTCACTAAAAACACATATTTTGTTGTTAACAACATATCGTTCTATAAAAATGTACCTCGCAGAAGACTTGGGGCTGACTTCCTTAGTAGGGAGGCAGTCACCAGCTGAATAAACACTCCTATTAAATTGTAATTGGCATTGCTGTCTTGTTGCTGCTCGGTTGTCCACTTCAAGGACAGGGACAGGACTAGCTTACTTGTATTTGCATCCCTGGCACTTAGTACAGTGCCTAGAACATAGTAAACATTTAATATTCTCTCTCTCTCCATGTATATATGTATATAAATAGGTATAAATATACATTTATATTTTACAAATGGTTATACAAAATATATAAGCATTACATATAAATATATAAGATATACAAACAAAAAGATATAAACTATATATAACTATATGTGTGTATATATGTATAGACACATGCACATTTATTTACTTATTCATTCATTCATTTATCTATTTGTTCATTTGCTTATATATATAATCCTGTCTCTTGCTTAAGCGCCAATCTATTTCTCTAGCTTTACAGCACTAACATGTACTATTGGATGTCGAATATGTATATGAAGATCCACATGTCCAAGAAGGAACTTAAAATCTGCCCCTCTAAACCCACTTTCTTCTCCAAACTTCCTCATTCATTAGCCTCCCAGGTCTGCCACCTGTGATTTCCTTTAACTATCTCCTTTTCCTCACCCTCCACACCCCATTAGTTACCAAGTCTCGTTGATTCTATTCGTGTATTTATTCTTTTCACTCAGATGAGGATGACTAAAATTCACATTCTTCTGACCTCTTGCTAGGACGCTTAGGACAGACTCCTAAATGGGCTCTCAGCTTCCTGCATCTTCCTTCTCCAAGCCACATAGCTGCCAAAATAATCTTTCTAGAATATAAGTCCGACCATGTCACTCCCACACTCAAGAATTTTCCATAGCTCTCTACTGCCTCTAAGATAAATAGAAGTTCCTCAGGTTGTCATTTAGAGCCCTTCGCAACCTTGGCTTCAGTTTACCTTTCCTGGCTTAAAACATATTCTGGCACAGTGAATAGAGCACTGGGTCTGGAGTCAGGAAGACTCATCTTTCTGAGTTCAAATGTGGCCTCAGACACTTATTAACTGGGTGACCCTGAGTAAGTCACTTAACCCTGTTTGCCTCAGTTTCCTTATCTATAAAAATGAGCTGAAGAAGGAAATGGCAGACCATTCCAGTATATTTGCCAAGAAAACCCCAAATGTGGTCATGGAAAGTGGGACACAATTGAAATGACTGAACAACAACATTTCCCTTCACATATTATACTACATTCCATTTGGACTGATCTACTTTCTGGTCTCTGAATTAATTGCTGTCCCTATGCCTCTATGTCTTGTACAAGTCATACCCCATGCCTGGAACATACTCGGTTCTTACCTTCATTATTTAAAATTCCTAACTTCCTTTAAGACTCATGCTACTCCTATGGGGAGTCTTTTCTCACACTTCTGCTTGTTAGTTTATGGATTTCTCCTTCACTCTTTCACTCATCATGAATATGCTTTTCTGTGTCAATGGCATGTCTCCCCCACCAGCCCAGTAGAATTTAAACTTAATGTGGACAGAGCTTAGCCCAGAGCCTAATACTGTATCTATCTATATGTGTGTATTTATACATGTAGGCATGTGTATATACACATACACATATGCAAATGCTTATTAAATTGAATTAGATTAATCTATCAGCATTCATAGTATTTAAAGTTAAAAGAAATCTAAGCAATTCCCTGTGAACTTTGAAAGTTACATGTTGAATTTGTTATTTTGTATTTTTCAAAGTGGATTGTACATAAGAGGTTCATAGTTACATGTATAACTCTCTTTTTCTGTACACATGCACACATATGGAAATGCTCATTTTATATAATGTTCATTAAATCCAGAAAAAAAATTTTAGAGAAATTCCCTGGTTTGATTCCTTCATTTTACAGATAAAGATCTTGGACCAGAAAGATCAAATGAAATTTTGGATTCTCAGGTGACATTTCTCTAAATCTTAAGAGACACTTTCTAAAATAAAATCCCCTTTTTTGTCTTCTGAGGGCCCCATGAATTAGCCCACTTCTTTCTCTTCTGGCCCACTGGGGAAGAGAATTAATGAATATAAAAGTATATAGTAAGAGCTTACTATGTGCAAATGTTCCAAGACTCCTTAAGGTAATGAAAGGACTTCAAATGACATGTTAGGAATTGTGCATGAGAAGTAGCCTGAAAGGTGATTGCTAGAAAGATGGAGGCCTGGAAAAGATGGTGAGTCCATGACATTGTGACAGTGAGGGATTAAGGTGTGGGCAGCCCACCATCCTTCTCTGGGATCCTTGTAAGGACAATAAAACTTAAAGGAGTCCTTCTCCATCATGTGGGGGTGGATCCAAAGCAAAGGAAGTAAGGCAGAATGAGTGGCAGAGGATGAGATGAAATGGGCATTGTGGGGAAGTCCAAGTTCTGTGCTCAGGTAATCCTGGTCACTCCTTTTCCTGGAAGTGGGATGGGAATGGGGACTGAGTAGAGAGCCTATGTCCATAGGATGGCATCAGCATAGCCCTGATAAAGTCAGTAGTGGTAGTATGGGTGAGGAGGATTAGAGTCCAACAGTTTTGCCCTTCCTCCATCACTCTGTCCCCCATGAGTCCTGAGTCCATGGTCCAGAAACAAGTCCTAGGGACTGAGTAGGAGTAAGGGAGCAAGACAACGAGAAATGGAAAAGAAGGAGAGAAAAGTTCCAAAGAAGAATAACAAGGAGGGAAGGAAAGTTTCTTTTTCATCACCAGTTATTCTTGGTTAACTGTTGGAACACGTGTTCTTACATATGCAAATTGGATGTATACCAATCAATCAATAAGTATTTCTTGAGTACCTACTATGTGCCAGGCATTTGGCTAGGCTCTAGAGATTTAAAAGTGAAATTAAATGCTCCCTATCCTCAAAGAGATGAGAGACAGTCAAAGTCAATATAAAATAGATACAAGGAACTTTATGTGTGTGGAGTGGGGGGCACTAGTGGTTGTAGTGTCATGAAAGACTTTCTATAGGAGGTGATATATGAGCTGGATTTCGAAAGAAACTGGAAATTCTAAGAGGTCGAGGTGAGGAGGGAATTCTAACACTCTCAGAAGCAGCAAGGAAGCTAGAACGTTTCACAATAACAGAGATGCCCTGTGCTCTATACACATATTGTCACACAATTGTGTAAAGAATCTTCTTTTTTAATACTGCTTTTTAATGAAGTTAAATGTTCTTGTTAACAGCTTGAAAGACTGTAAATAGTTCTTCATTCATGTTTCTTAAGACAAGTGACTGAAGTGCACAATATATCCAAACTACATGAAAGACCACTTTTTTTAATAGCTAGGGCTGGTAGACCTGTATTTCAACAGAGACCTAACATCAGCTGAGCTCCATCAGCAAAAAGTCCAATACAATTCTCCACATTATGTCATCTTCACTTTTAGAACTCAATTACATTGAATTTTCTAGTCCAGCACCCCCTTTCTCTGAGTAGAGCAAAATATAATCTCTGACCCCAACCTAGTGCTTCCTTTCCCAGTAGGAATCAAAGTATGCCTTGGAAAAGGATGAATGGAGGAGGGAAGCCACTTCTAGACAGACCCCTGTGACCACTCACAGCCTGCATGGACAAAACAAAACAATGCCCCAACACCCACACCCACACACCTGCCCACACTCTCCTTTGCTGCTTCCTTCTGAACTTCTCTCTCTTCTCATCTATTCATTTTTTCTTAATGTTTTAATGACTTTCTTTTATATTTTCTCTTTTGTCAGTATTTCTAACTCATTTTCCCCTGTCTCCCACTCCCAAAA
The DNA here is from genome assembly GCF_028583685.1 of Petaurus breviceps papuanus. Lineage (NCBI taxonomy): Eukaryota > Metazoa > Chordata > Mammalia > Diprotodontia > Petauridae > Petaurus > Petaurus breviceps. Next base: position 508,328 of record NW_027185771.1, read on the forward strand.
TTAACAACTAAGAAAAATAATTTTTAAAAAGCCCCACTTGGAACAAATAAACAGGGTCAAGCAAAATTAATCCATACAGTGGCCATGCATTTTTCTTTCTGCACCCTGATAATCCATCACCTCTCTGTTAGGAGGTGGTTGACATGCATCTGGGACTGCTGTCAACATAATTTCCAATCCTTTTTTTTCTTTAAACAAAATCCACCTAAGTCATAGTTAGATGGGGCATCAAGTAGCCAGTAACTCAGCCCTATGGTTCCACCTAGCACTAAATTTATGGCCCATTAGCATTTCCAGAGGGCTCCAAAAAGGAAATCTTCAGTCTTTCATCCCTGCATTCTAGGCACAGGTTTCAATTTGTTCAAAGGTAGGCACAGTGGATAGAGTACCAGGCCTGGAGTCAGAAAGACATGAGTTCAAATCTAGACTCAGATACTCACTAGCTGTGTGACCCTAGGCAAGTCACTTAACCCTGTTTGTCTCAGTTCCCTTATCTGTAAAATGATCTGGAGAATAAAATGGTAAAGCACTTCAGTATCTTTGCCAAGAAAATCCCAAATGGTGTCACAAAGAGTTGGGCATGACTGAAACTACTCAACAACAACATGGTGACAGGAGGTGAGATATAATGTGTGAAGAAAAGCAAGAATTCCAGTCTGGCTGGACCAAAGTGTATGTGTAAGTGAAAAATTGATAAATAAGCATGTAAAGGTTGGTTGGAACAAGGTTCCAAAGGGTTTTAATGTCAAAGTTGTTTTACTTGATCCTAAAGTTAATAAGAAGATACTAGAATTTATTGAACAATGGACTGAAATATTCAGACCCATGTTTTTGCTTTAGGATTATCACTCTGGAAGCTGAAAGGTCGGAAAGAGGAGATACTCAAGGTAGAAAGACCAATAAGGAAGCTATTCCAGTAGTCTAATTTTTGGTCATGAAGACCTTCAGGGTGATGGCCAGATGAATGAAGAAAAGGGAATGGATGCAAGAGATGTGAAGGCATCATTGATAAGGCTTGGTAACCGATATGGGGACAGAGAAAGTGAGAAGTCGAATAAAGTCTAAAGTGTTTAACCTTAGCTGACTAGAAACTTAGTGTGCCCTAAACAGATACAGGCAAGTTACATACATTTAAGTCTGCCTCTGTATCTAGTTTTGTTCATCCAGGAATTGGTTAATCTATCTAGATGGCTGGGTTCCTTCTAACACTCAAATTCTGTGATTCTGCGGATCCAGTTGTAAATAATTCTGTGTGAAGAATTGCCTATCTGTCTGAAGACCTTTGGATAACTGAGAAACTAAAATCTCACTATTTTGCATTGCAAGTGGAAGAAACAGCAGATGTAGTTAAAGATATTCATTTGATTACACTTTTATGATATGTGATTGAAAATGATGTTAGAAAAGGTTTGCTGTTTTGGAAACCTATCTGTGTCAATGACATGCAAAAGAAAATTCAATGTAATTGATGGGTTCTAAAAGTGAAAATGACATAATATGAGAATTGTATTGGACTTTTTGCTGATGGAGCTCAACTGATGTTAGGTCTCTGTTGAAATACAGGTCTACCAGCCCTAGCTATTGAAAAAAACTGGCCTTTCATGTAGTTTGGATATATTGTATGCTTCAGTCACTTGTCTTAAGAAACATAAATAAGGAACTATGTACAGTCTTTCAAGCTGTTAACAAGAACAATTAACTTTATAAAAAAAAGTAGTATTAAAAAGAAGGTTCTTTACAAAACTGCATGATAATATATGTACAGAGCACAGGGAATCTCTGTTATTGTGAAACATTCAAGCTTTCTCATTGCTTCCAAGAGTGTTAGCGCCAAAAGAAGCTGCCATTATTCTTAGTAATAATAAAAATGGAACAAGTCATTTTATAGGAAAAAAATATTGCCCTGAAATGTGTTTATTTGGGTGTCTTAAAAAAAAACAACCCAAATGCTCTAAATAAATCAGTGCAAGGTAGTCATATCTATACCCTCATCCAGAAAGATAATAGCTAACATTTATGTAGTGCTTTAAGGTTTGCAAAGTACTTTACATATATTATCTCATTTGATAAAAGTGACTACATTTATGCAAAACCTAGAGCTAGCATTAATGATTTTAAAATATAATTTTTGCTATTTCCCAATTTTAAAAGATCTGCCCCACAAATGGAATAAACACCTGATTATTAATCAATTGACCAGTCAACAAAAGCAGTTCTCATTTTCTCTTTAGAAACCTCTATGTTTCCAGATATGAATGGATAGGAAACAGATTTTTCATCAACAAATATGAAACATCTGGTCTTATTACTTTTGAAAAAGAATAGGGGCAGCTAGGTGACGTGGTGAATAGAGCACCAGTCCTGGAATCAGGAAGACCTGAGTTCAAATCTGGCCTCAGATACTTGACACCTAACTAGTTGTTTTACCTTGGGAAAATCAATTAATCCCAAATGCTTTGCCTTCCATCCAAAAAAAAAAAAATGAAAAAGAATGGTTTGTCTTGTGTTATGAGGTTGAGCTTCTGTTTGAGATGGCAGCTTGGACAAAGATAGACAACCCAGCTCCCACAGACCTATTCCAATAAAAACTTAAAAATAGCAATGGACTAAACAATAATCAGGAAATACAAAGAGAAACTAAAGTAATTGACTTCATCTACTTGAGAACATCAGTCAGAAGCCCATAGACAAGAGGAAATGGTGCCTTCATGAAAAGTCAGCATCAATACATAAACAAGTTGGAAGCCTCCAAATGTGACCAGAGATGGGCCAGTGATACCTCCTTGCATCCCATATGACTGTCTACAGAGTCATCAAGAATGGGAGGCCCCTTGGAAAAAGCTAGAGGGTAGTCAGAAATACCCAAGATACACCTGGGAAATGATTTGCAGTGGCTGTCTGAGAGAGACAGTGGTCAGACTGGGATGCCTCAGGTCAGAGGCACTGAGGTCTGCCTATAGCACTCTGTCCTGAGATGCTATAAAGGGACCTGATGATCCAACACTCTGAACATTAAAGATCTGGGGGAGGAGAGGTCTAAAAAACCTGCCAGTGCATAGCACCTACCCAAAGGCTGGAGGTCAGCACAGAAATCTAGGTGACTCAGGATAAGACCAAGCTGGGAGGGCCCCCTTGCCCAAGAGCACAGAGTCTTGTTCTGGTACAAAATCCCAATTCGGAACCTAAGTCTAAAATATGAAAAAATGACAATAACAAAAAAAGACACCAACTACTTTAAAAGATTATTATGCCACAGTTATGCCAAAATCCAATCAAGAACAAGAGCATGATTTTATAACAACATAAAGCAAGGACACAAAGGGGAAGAAATGGATTTTCCAAAAGGAGTATGTGACTATCTAGAAGAAATGGAGGAAAAAAATAAAAATTAGATAAAAGCTCTGGAGGAAAGAATTGGAAGGAAAATATATACCTTAGAACAGAAAGTGATAAACCTTACCCAAGTAAGAGATTCCCTGAAAATGAGACCAGACCAGACAGAAATCAATGACTCCATATGATAATAAGAAATAAAAAGATTAGGATTCTATCACTTATCAAAAACAATTGATCTGGGAAAACAGGTCAAGGAGAAATAATTTGAGAATATCAGACTCCCATGAAGCCATGATTTTTTTACAAAAAAGCTTATACATGATATTTCAAGATATCCTAAATAAAACCTATATGTATCCATTAGAACCAGAATCTCAAGTAAAAATAGAAAGAATCAACTAATTAACTCTTGAAAGGAAACTCAGATGAATCAGTACCAGGAATATGATAGCCAAAATCCAGAGATCCCACATCAAAGACAAAATATTACAACTATCCAGAAAAAAAAAGCATTTAAGTACTAAAGGAATCACAGGCAGAAACACTCAAGACTAGGCAGATACTACTACAATTGAGAATATCTTGAAATACAATATTCCAAAAGGCAAAAGCTATAGGCTGATGAACAACAATAATTTTAAAAGATAAGCATAATCCTAGAGGGAAAGAAATGGATTTTTGGTGAAATACTAGAACAAAGTAATTATGAAGAAATGAAAATACAGGAGTCAAGAGAAACCTAGAAAAGTAAATTTATTTGGGCAGTTGGAAGGGTCTGTATGATAATGAAGTGCTAACATGTCTTCAAAGGTTATTAAGGGAGAAAAATGATAGAAAAGATGACTTAGGGATGAATCAGTTCTGTTTTAAGAGTTTTTAAAAATGGAAAGAAAGGGGAAGGTAAAAGGAAAACACTAGGAGAAAAAAGACAATGAAGGAGTGGAACCTATTACTTCTCATAACTGGAGAGGGGTGAGAAGAACATCAGAAGAAACTCACTCTTATATGAAGCAGACAAAGTAGATTTGAACACATAGATACAAAGACAAGAAATACATCAAACTCAGCATGGAAAGAGTAAGGATAAGGAGCGAGAGGTTAAAAGGGATCATAATATTGCCAAGTAAATGGTCATGAGCAAAACATGGACTTTGAAGGGTGGTTCCTGAAGAGGAGATTAAAAGGAAAGAAAAAGAAAGAAAATAACTGGAAATTAAAGGGGTATCTATTAATTCAGGAATGACCAAACAAAATACAATACATAAATGTAACGAAATACTATTATGTCAAAAAAATACTGGGAAGATTTGCATAACTGATGCAGAGTACAATGAACTGAAACAGAAGAAAATTTATACAATAATAACAGCATTGCAAAGACCAACGACTCTGAAAAACTTAAGGACTCTGAATTAAGCAATGATAAACCACGTCTTCAGAGTGCTCATAATATGGCTGGGCAGGGAGGAAGGACTGAAGATTTCCTTTTTTGGAGCCCTCTGGAAATGCTAACAGGCAACAAATTTAGTGCTTGGTGGAACCATAGGGCTGAGTTACTGGCTACTTGATGCCCCTTCTAACTGTGACTTGGGTGGATTTTGTTTAAAAAAAAAAAAGGATTTGAAATTATGTTGACAGCAGTTCCAGATACATATCAACCACCTCCTAACTAAGGTGATGGATTAACAGGGTGCAGAAAGAAAAATGCATGGCCACTATATGGATTAACTTTGCTTGACCCTGCCTATTTGTTACAAATGGGTTTTTAAAAATTCTTTTTCTTGGTTATTCATTTTGGGGGTGGGAAACAGGGGGAAATTACTTAGAAATACTGACAAAAAAAGAAGATAAAAAAGAAAGTCATTTAAACATTGAAAAAATGAATAGATGAGAAGAGAGAGAAGTTCAGAAGGAAGCAGCATGGGAATGTGTGGGTGTGGATGTTGGGGCATTGTTTTGTTTTATTCATGTAGTCTATGAGTGTTCACAGGGGTCTGTTTAGAAGTGGCTTTCAGGGAAACAAAAATAGATGTATCCCTAGTCTCCTCCATTCATCCTTTTCCAAGGCATACTTTCATTTCTATTGGGAGAGGAAGCAGTAGGTTGGGGCCAGAGATTATATATTTTGCTCTATTCAGAGAAAGGGGGTGCTGGACTAGAATTTATCTATCTGCTCCCCTACATATTGTTAGTACAGGGTATGTAATTTTCTAGGTTCAAGCTTTGCTCCTGATCACTATTCCATAATGTGAATGGAGCGTCCCAAGCTGTATATCGAAGACTTGACTTCCTTCCCATCCAATGCCAACTCTGCAATGAATACACCTAGCAAATAGCAAATAAACCCATTCATCCAAATCAATAGCAAGTAGAAATAAGATAAAATACACAGATGAGAATATATACCAGACAATATGCAAAAAGGAAAGAACTGTCTCATTGGGAGTAAGATAACTCAGCTCAACCAACAGTCTCATATCTTACTTAAGTTGAAATTCCCTGAAGTTTCTCCTAGGACATGATTAAAAGGATGGCTTCTCTACATGTCGACTTCCTTTCTGAGTCTCTCTCCCTTCAGAAAACTGAAGAGAGCCTGGAATGGCATGCCTTCTCTCTTGAAACTTGAAGTCAGAAGACCAAGATCTCTCTTCTCTCTAGCACTCACCAATTCTACCTCTCACTCAGGCATGGAGCATTTGATAAATCATTCTCCATCAATGAAGAGAATCTTTGGCAAATGGATCTTTGAGCCAAGGGTAACATTATTGGGGGAAGGCATGGAAGAAAGGAATTAGCAATAATGATGATTTTAAAAAGAGAAAATAAAAAAGAGAGTGTTTGAAAAGTTTTTAAAAATAGTTGAGAACGAAGAAAGTTCAGAAGGAAACAGAAAATGAAAAGCATTATGTTGGGTTTATTATGTGCTTATTAAAACACAAGCTGTTTGGAACAGAGATTGATGATTTCACATACAACCCCTTCTTTATGTTCTATTTGTGTAAGTGTAGGGATTATTGAGCAAACCAATCAAATACAGTAGGGGATAAGATACCCTGTGACATTTACCAGGTAAGAATAAGTCTTGATTATTCACTGGTTTTACACAAAACTCAGACATCTCACTTGGAATGATAGAAATTCAGTTAAGATTGGCTGAGGGACTTGTTTATGACCCAGAGGTCATATGTCCATAAGACAGGTATGAAACCATCAACCTAACTGAAGTTGGCACCTGATTGCCAAGAGGACAGGCCATTCCAGCTAACCCTCCTCCCCTAGCCCACCCCAAAGTAATTTCTTTCAGGGGTTAGGGAAAATTCCTCACCATCTTCTACCCTTAGTTTGGAGGAGGATCTTATGAATTTTGGTAGGTCAGAGAATTTGTACTTTTTCATTGGTGTCCTACTAATATCTTCTACAGAGAAGTGACTGGAAACTGTCTACACTGGAAGGTAAGGACAGCCTGGATGAGAAGAAGAGGGTAGATTTAAGACTTTCTATGAAACTCATCAGACGAGCCATTCCAGAACTAAAGGGGAAATCTCAAAGACTCTCCAAAATGACATCCAGGGGCTGTGTTATCCTTTTTGCCACATGTTCTTTAATCTTGAACCCACTTTCTCCTGGATTCATATGTGACAAACTTTTGGAGGAAAAGTTTTATGCCATCTGATTAAATTTCTAAAAAAGTTAAATTTCTAAAAACTAATTAAAGCTGGCTGACTAATTAAAAACACACAGTCATGGCAGAAAGGACACTAGTATGGCTGTAGCATAAGAGAAAGTAAATTCCGCAGGGCCCTTAAGGCTCTCCTGAGATCCCTAAGAAGACCCATTATACTGGCCAGTTTCTGGGGATCTGACTCTATAGTGCCAGTGGGAGTTGGGATAGTCACTATAGAAGATGCTATAGTCCTCCTTAATAGGCTGATTCTTCACCTTTAAGATGGCCATCTACCTGAGAGCCAATATGGCCTCTGAAAAGGATGAGAAAGGGTCAATATGGTATTTTCTGCCCAACAACTCTAGAAGAAATGCCAAGAGAAGAACAAAAATCTGTATACGGTGTTCATCGATCTGACCAAGACCTTTGATACTGTTAGTCATGAAGGCTTGTGGAAGATCATGGCAAAATTTGGTTGCCTGGAGAAGTTTATCAGTATTGTGTGTCAGTTTTATGGGCATGCTTGCATGAGTTCTGAATAATGGAAGATACTCTCATGCCTTCCCAGTCACCAATGAAGTGAAGCAGGGCTGTGTGCTTGCCCCCATGCTTTTTAGCAAGATATTTTCAGCAATATTGTCAAATACCTTCAATGAGGATGAAAATGTCTCGAGGTCAGCTACTGCACTGACAGTACATTATTTAACTTGAAAAACCTACAAGTCAAAACTAAAGTGGAGGGACAGTTGTTGCATGACTTTTTATTTGCAGTTGATTGTGCATTCAATGCAGCTTCTGAGGTTGAGATGCAAGAGCATGGCTCCATTTTCTGCTGCTTGTGCTAATTTTGGTCTGACAATTAACACCAAGAAAATAAAGATTCTCCACCAGCCAGCACCACACCATCCACACGTGGAACCATCAGTTACAGCAAATAGGGAGATTAGGAATGCAGTGGATGAGTTCACTTACCTTGGCAGTATACTTTCCAGGCATATACACATAGATGATGAAGCTGATGAATGCATTGCCAGAGTAAGTTGAGTGTTTAGGAGGCTCCAGAGGGAAGTATGGGAGAGAAGAAATATTAGACTGCCTACCAAACTGAAGATCTACAGAGCAGTTGTGCTGACCTCATTGTTGTATGCCTATGAAACTTGGACAAAACACCAGTGCCATACTAGGAAATGGAATTCTTCCATTTGAATTGTCTTAGGAAGATTTCTGAAGATCACCTGGTAAGATGAGGTACTAGACACTGAGGTCTTGTCTCAAGCTCAACTGCCAAGCATCCAAACTACTACAGAGGGTATAACTCTGATGGGCTGGCCACATTGTTTGAATGTTAAGTGTACTGTTGTCTAAAAGAGTGTTTTATGGAGAACTCACTCAAGGAAAATGCTCACATGATGGTCAAAAGAAGCTATACAAGGGAATTTTCAAGATTTCTCTGAAGAACTTTGAAATTGATTGCAAGGAATGGGAGACACTGGCACAGGACCACCCAGCATGTCATGCCCACATCAAATAAGGCAAAGAAGAATTGCAGCAGCTTAAAAGAAATGTGAGGGGCGGCTAGGTGGTACAGTGAATAGAGCACCAGCTCTGGAGTCAGGAGGAACTGAGTTCAAATGTGGCCTCAGACACTTAACACAAAAACTAGCCATGTGACCTTGAGCAAATCATTTAGCCCCAATTGCCCTACCTTCCCCCCTCCAAAAAAAAATGCGAGATGTGCAAACTTAGAGACATCTCCACTCCAAATGCTTACATGGACTATTTGTGCCTGACCTGTGGTAGAGCCTCTGGAACTTGCACTGGTCTGACCAGTCACAGATGGACAAACTGTACCTTGATCCCGACATAGTGATATTATTGTGGTCCTCTTTGAGTATGAAGGACAATCAACCACAGAACACGTACTACATTTGTATATAGAAATGCTATTGGTGTGTGTATTTTTCTTACATTCAGCATTTTTAAAAATGGAAAAAAAATTTCTTGAAGAAAATAGATTAAAACAAGTATTTGAATCTGAAAATGTGATTATGTTTTGTGTGTGGATGAAGAGTTCTTTGATGATAAAAATAAAATAAAGTGATGGAAATTTTCCTATCATTTGTAATGTCTTTTTTGCATGAAACGGAGTTTTCTTCTTTAATTGTTACAAAAACAAAATACCAATCTTGATTAGTGGTTGAAAAAGAATTATAAATAGCAGTATCATCAATGACACCACATTTTGAGAAATGTTGAGTTGAAAAACAATCCTACCTCTCATATGAATAATGTTATTACAGTTATTATTTTGATAAGCTATAAATATGAACATTATAAAGAGTTCTATCAATAAATAAAATTCTGCATTATGTTGTTATGTTTGAGAATTGTTATACAATTTTAAATAAATTCTTAATTTTTGAATAAAACAAGAGATAAAATTACTTGCATGTGCTTTTTTTTGAAAAGTGAAGGGAATGACAATATTTTTGTAAAAAAGAGATGCATCTTTTTGCATGGAATTTGGAACTTACTGGCAAAATCTCCAACTTCATTAACTTCTTTGCCTCCTATACTATACTCTACATCTTCACAATTCAGCCATATGTGGGAATAGTCATGTGTCATCACCCAGAACTATGTTACTTCCATGATCATAGGATTATAGATTTAAATATAGAAGTGGCCTTTGAGGAAGACAAGAAAGCTAGGATTTAACAGTCAGATGCATTATCTGCTGCACTACTGGTCGCACACTGATCTTGAACTCTGAAATTCTTCTCTCCAATCATAATCTCCTACCCTTCCAGATTCTTCTATACCTGATTCCTCCTAAACCTATCTTTCATCTTCACCACAGTTACTCGTCCCTCCACCCCTCCCTATTCTCCTAGTCCCTTTACCCTAATCTTATTTTTCTCCCTTTAAATTCTTGACCAAAGTCAATCAGGTCAACTTTATACTATTTTCTACATTCCTCCTTTGCCTGTTGGCACTCATGTCTTGCCAAACCCAACACTGGGTTATCTCCACCATTTACCTTCTTTGCTCCTCACATGTTGCTGAAGACTACTATGAAAGTCACACAGATGTGTTGATTAGCTATAAATCTACATTATCTAATCTCAACTGGGTCCTCATTACTGCAAAGTAATCTTTATATTCATCCCTGGAGTATTACACTTTCCACAGATGCTATTTCAAACTTTCTCTTCTCTCTTTATGCCACCTAAATTACTCTTTCCTTTGCCTCTGAGCAGAAAACCTTTTGTCTTACATTACTGAGGAAAGAGATGACATCTGTCATGACTCCTTTTTTCCCCTTGAATTCTATATTTCAAGATTCCACTATATCAAAAGTGTCAAACATTTGGCTGTATACTGTGACAATCCCAAGTGTAGCCTGAACCAAATTAAAATGTAATCAGGGGGGCAGCTAGGTAGCCATTCCAAGTTCCAGTTTCTGAAGAAGTGATGGACCTTCTCTGAAAATCCAACCTTGATCACATGCCTTCCTATCTACTCCTGGAACTTGCCCACTTGATCCCTCTCAATTTTCCTCTTCTTATTCCCTAGATACTACCATGTTGCTTACAAACTATTGAGGTCTTTGTAATTTTTTTACACATGTTATTTTCTCTTCCTCTTTCTTCTCTCATCCTCCAGTTGAACAACTAAAAAAGAAAATCCTCCTAACAAGTATATATGGTCCAATGAAACAATTTCCCACATTAGTCATATCTAAAAACGTATGTTTCATTATGCATTTCTCCATCACCTCTGGCAGGAGGTATACAGTATGCTTATTCTTTGGTTTTCTGGAATCCAAACTTGTCATTGTATTCATTAGAGTTCTTCAGTCAACTTTAAAAACAAACAAAAATGAAAAACTCATCCAACCCTTCAGTTCTCTCAAGCTATCCTCCTATATCTTAGTTTCTCTTTATCACCAAAGGTATAGTCACCCATAATAACTTCTTTTCCTTCACTTCTCACTCATTACTCAACCCCTTTCAATGAGAGTGCCAACTCTAACTCTTTATTGACACTTTCTGATTCTGCTTACTGCTGAAACCAATGACTTTCTCAGTCCTCTTCCACTGTAACCTCTGTAGCCTTTGACACCTCTTCTACCTGAATATTCTCTCCTCCCTTGACTTTTGTGACATTATTCTCTCCTGGTAATCTTTCTGCCTGTCTGATGGATTCTAGTCAGTTTCTTTTGCTGTGCTCATTCCCCCCCCCAAAAAAAAACTCTTAAGTTTCTTTCCTGGGGGCCCTCCTTTCTTTTCTTTCTCTGCTCTTTCTCTTGGTAATCTTAACATCTCCCATAGCTTTAGTTATCACCTCTAGGCAGATGACTGCCAGATCAATAAAGGCAGCCCTAATCTCTCCAGAACTGGCATCACCATTGGTTGCTTGACATTTCTACCAGGATATCTTAAACCCAATAGTGCAAAGCAGAAGTCATTATCTTCACCCCACTAAATATACCCCTGCTTTAATATATATATATGTTGAAGACACCATCATGCTTCCAAATACCCAGTTTTGCTAACTCAGATCCATCCTTGACTTTTCCCTCTTTCTCACTCCCATACATTACCAAGTCTTGTTGATTCTATTTCTACAACATTTTCTCTATCCATCTCTTTTTCTCCATTCACCTGGCCAACTACATTAGTTCAAACCTTAATATCTTTCCTGCAATATTGCAATTGCTGTCTATTTGATTTCCTTGGATATAGTCTTTCTTCTCCCCAGTATATTATCAATCAGTTGGTTAGTCAACTAGCATTTATTAACCACCAATGACATGCCAGTCATTGTAGTGGGGCTGCAGAGAAAGACTCTCAAAGAGCTCATAGTCTAGTGGGGGAAACAGCATGCCAACAGCTGTGAACAAATAAGATATACCCATAATGCATTGGAGATAATCAGCAGAGGGAAAGCACTAGTATTAAGGGAAATTGGAAAAGGCTTCTTGAAGAAGGTCAGAATTTAGTTAAGACTTGAAGTAAACTAACCAGGGAAGTGACAGGGTAGAGATGAAGAGGAAGAAAGTTCCAGGCATGGGAAATAGCCAGTAAAAAGGCCTTGAGTTGAGAGATAGAGCATTGTATGCAAGGAAGAGAAAGGAGGCCAATGTCACTGAATCACAGAATATATGGCAAATGGTTGTTGTGTTGTTGAATAATTTCAGCTATGACTGACTCTCTGTGATCCTATTTATGGTTTTCTTGGCAAATGCCATCTCCTTCTCCAGCTCGTTTTGTAGAGGAAGAAACTGAGACAAATGGGGTTAAGTGATTTGTCCAGGGTCACACAACTAGTAAGTGTCTAAGGCAAGATTTGAACTCAAGTTCTCCTGACTCCATGGTCAGCCCTCTATCCATAGCACTGCCTAGCTGCCCTAGCTAGGTGGAAGGGCATATAAAATATAAGAATATTAGAACGGTAAGTCTGATTAGGGAGAGGCTTATAAGCCAAACAGAAGATATTATATTTTATCCTAGAGGTAATATGAAGCCATTGGGATTGATTGATAGGAGTGTGTGTGTGTGTGTGTGTGTGTGTGTGAGGGAGAGGGGGGGGAGGGAGGTGTGATAGTAATGGCAATTAAAGATTCCCCTGTATTGGCTTGGTTTTCAAATTGATTGTGTTAAAACCCAGAGTTTGTTAATCCCACCTGTGGGATGGGCTTGTTGATGTGAAAAGAAAGTCCTGAACTGGGAGGAGCTGGTGAGGTAGATTTGGAGAGACACTAGAGAGAGGCGGAAGATCTTTTTGGAAGCAGCACCTCGTGGAGAGAGAGAGACTAAGAGAATTGCTGGTGGCCGCTTTGAACTGCCCTGGACTTTTGAGACCTGCCCCCTGAGCTGCCAAGGACTGAGGAGACATGGCTGTTTTGCTGGTACTTTGTCTGTCTGTTTTGATGTTGTTTTGCCAGATTTGTCTACTGGTGAAAGACAGTCCTTTTGTTGAAGAAGCCCTGGAACCTGGCATTTGGTTAAGAAGCCCTGAGACTGTCCTGCAGACAGAGAGTGAATACTGTCCACTGGTGAGGGACAGTACTGTTGTTGCAGGGGTCTGGAGACTGTCCTGCAGACAGAGTGAATACTGTCCACTGGTGAAAGACAGTGCTGTTGTTGCAGGGGTCTGGGAACCTTTCTGTTGGTTCGGAAGCCCTGAAGAAGGATTTTCTTGTTGGATGTTTACAGAAATCCTGGGAGAGGGCTTTGCTAATGTGTTCAGGGGTTCTAGGACTGTTCTACAGACAGAGGATAAATTCATGAAGGGACTGGCAATGTATCTTATGGCCTTGCTAAGCCTTGTCTCCCCAGGAACTAAGATTGCTGAGAACTTGCCTAGTGTCAAGATGAAGAAAAGACCTCCATTTGGGTATTAAGTGCTGTGTTTAAACTTGATGTAACTCTGGGGTAGATTCAATTGTGATCCAGGGGTGGGGAACTTTTGACCTTTTTGTGTTCTATGGTTGAGCAAATGAATGTATTTTACTTATGTTTGGAAACTAATCTCCATTTGAGAAGAGGGGCTTTGTGGTGGACTAAATGAAGGTATAGCCTAGGGGTGGAGAAGTATTTAGACCAGGGATTTTGTAATTGATTGAATGATTGGAAGGTCCTGGGGTGGGGTAGTACTTGGAGATTATTTAATCACGCTTAGTGAATGCTGTATTTTGAATGATGTCATGTTTTGATCTTCTCTGTTCTTGGTTTGTCACTGAATAAAATAGAGAGCACCTATGCTGGTATTTTGAACCTGGGAAGTTGCCTTTCCTTGGCATTACATTACAGGAGGGAAGGAGAGGCAGACCCCCCCATTAGTCATTGCAATAGTCCAGGCATGAGGTGATGAAGGCCTGCACCAAGGCAGAGATAGTGTCAGAGGAGAGGGGGGAATAGATGAGAGGTATTATGAAGGTAGAAATGTCAAGGTTTGGCAAAAAATTAGAGAGAGAGTATGAAGCACAAATGCCAAATAAATGTTGCTATGGTACACATGTGACCATGTTACTCCCCTGCCTAACAATCCTTAGTGGTTCCCTGTTGGATCACTAAATGGTTGATTTAGAATGGGAAGGGCCTTGGTGACCATCTGGTCTAACAACTTTATTTAAGAGAGGAAGAAATTGAGACCCATAGAGGTTAAGGAGTTTGCCAAAGCCACACAAATAGAGTCAGGAATTGTACTAAAATCCTCTAACTCTATCTTTAGGGCTTTTCCCACTGTAGCAGGCTGCCTAATTTCTAGGATAGAGGATTACTTCTTGGAAAAAACACAAACTTGTTGACCTGGCATTTAATGGCCTCCATTATCGGGCTCCTATCTACCTTTCCAGACTTTCCTCATATTACTCCCTTTCATGAACCTGTGTTTTGAGCTCTGTCTGCTGCCCTGCCAGGTTTCAGCTCCACAGAACAAGTTGCCCTTCCCATACTAAGCTCATTACTTCTAACCTCATCACCATGCTGCTAACTCAAGCCTTGATTGACACCACCTCCCTCAACCTTATCTCCCCTCTGATTATAGAGTAGGAGGTCAGAGTCCCAAACTCCTCCCAATGCCTTCCTTTATAGTTGGAAGAAACTGGACTCCCAACTCACGCCATTTTGCATTTGCTGCCTTTCAACTCCAGGTAAAACAAGATGCCCCCAAGCTTAATACCCTCTGCCTCCTCTCCTGCTTCTCTTCCTTCTTTTGTGTGTTGTCTCCCCTTCTAGATGATAAGCTCCTGGAGAACAGGGATTATCTTTCTTCTTATTAATTGTATCCCTAGTGTTTAGGACAGCATCTGCCATATAGTTGGTTTATTGGATTGGATTGGGTGCATTCTAGCCAAACCAGCTTTCTAGCTATTACCTCAAACTCAACGTTCTATGGCTACTTCTTTCCCTTTGTGAAAACTATCCCTTATACTAAGAATGCATTCCCTCCTCTTCTCTTAGAATCTGCATCTTCCTTCAAGGCTTGTTTGAGGTGCTATTCTTCCAGGAAGTCTTCCTGAACTGCCTTTACCTTTGGTTTTTAGTGCTCTCTCCTTGGATTATCTGGTATTTACTTATCTATTTTCAATTATTCCCCATCCTCTCCCTCTAGGAGAATTTTAGCTCCTTCAGAGTGCAGAGGATTTCATCTTTGTTTTTGTATGTCTATAACAGTGCCTGGAACATAATAGGCACTTGGTAATCATTTATTGAATTGAATTGAAGACAGGGGAGCCAACTGGAGTGAAATATGAGTTACTGTGGAAATTCAAGTTAATACATAGCTAATTTCTCTACTACCCTGATGCCTCATCCCAGCATTGTGGTGACCTTTTATTTTCAAAGGCTTCATAAGTGGAATTCAAATCCTTTAAGTCTAGTGGGCTAAACTGAAAAGACTTGGGGATAGAAGCTCAGAGCACCAGATACACATTTGTGGTCCAAGAATCAGCCTAGCTGAGGGCACAGGGGATCATCGCCAGAAGGCTGGCCACGAAAAAATTCTTCTTATCATTATTTATCATCATCATCATCATCATCATCACCACCACTATTCAAATGTCTTCCTTAAAATGATAAGTTGCATCTGTCTCAAACCATCAGCAAGTATTATGTGTAATGAGGATAATAAGCTAGAATCATTTCCAGTAAGAGAGGGGGTGAAACAAAGATGTCCATTACCAAAGAATGTAATTTAGAAAACATTAAGTATCTACTGTGTCCCAGGCTTTGTGCTAAGAATTTTACAAAGATTTTTATCACCCAACCTTCACAGCAACTTTAGGAAGGAAATGCTATTATTATTATTCCCATATTAGCACTGGGGAAACTGAGGAAAGATAGAGGTTAAGGGATTTGCCCAGAGTGACACAGAAAATAAGTGTCTGAGATCGTGTTTGAATTTTAGGTCTTCTGGACTCCAGGTCCAGGACTCTGTGCACCGTGAAGTGAGGGCAAACAAAGGCAAAAGACAGTCCCTGCTCTCAAGGTGCTCACAGTCTAATAACATTTTACTTAATGAGTGGAAGGTTTGTTGTCTCTAGTGAATGAGGGGTATTTCCACCATGGAACAGATGGCTCTTGAAGATGTATTCAAGAACACAGTGCTAATTAAATTTACTTATAGCTCCTGCAGAGATTCTCCCCTGAGAATTAAGCTGTGTGGCCCAAGACTCTGCTTTTTCAGTCTCTTCTCAAAATTCCAGATTTCTCTTGTCCTTCCTTTTCCTGCCTCAGCACAGTGGGTGGTAGGATCTTCTCATCTTTGCCTCTCCACCTGGAAATAGTCTCCTTGCATCTAAGTGGCTAATAGACTTCCTGACTCTTCAAATTCCATCTTAAGACCCATTGCCTTGGCCTATGACTCCTGACCTTCTCTATAATAAACCAGTCAAAACCCTCTCTCTGAACTGCCCAGAATCCCCTGTGCTTAATCATTCTCTCTGAAACTTGGCTATTGTATTCTCCTTCAGCCCTCTCCCATGCCCTACCACGGCTATAGGTGCCACCTGTGATATATTGCAGGCTTCATCATTTATTTATATTTGCATAGATTGGAATCATCCATGATGTACCTCTGGCACTTTTAAATAAACCATATTTTACTCAAATACGCTGCATTTGTAACCTTCAAAATGAGTTTCTAGTTAATGTAGTCTGTAGTCTACTTTTAATTCTAAAGAGCTTATAACCAAGGCATTAAAAGAGTTTGTTATTCAGAACGTTTGTTGTGTACGCATCAAAAGAGGAATACCTTGTTTTGTGTCACCTAAATAACTGTTATTGTCTTTAATAACAGTAACTTTGCTGATGATCTAGTGAGCTAAATGGAATTATATGCCAGGCACCCACTCTAGTAAGTAGCTATAGAGGTGTTTTTTTTAAAGAGTTGGATGCTTGTGTTAATATATATTATATGTAGATATTTGTATGTGTTTTAAAAGTTGGTTGTGTTGTTTTGATGTATGTACATATTGCATTAATATGTGTGTTATATGAATATGTGTGCACATAATGCATATATTAATGTATGAGTTATAGGTCTATATTTACACTATTTAAAAGTTGGGTGCTTGTTTTTAATAAATTATGTATATATTATGTTTATAAATTGGGAGAGAGAGAAAGAAAGAGAGACAGAGAGAGAGAGAGGAGAGGAAAGGAAAGGAGAAAAGAGAGAAGAGGAGACACAGAGAAAGAGGCAAAGAAAGAGATGGGGGGAAGGGAGACCTTAAATTAGATTTGTAAGTGAAAACAGAGGACTGAGACAACGTATGATTTTTCTACGACCAGCTGGTCTACTCATTCTCCTAATGATTTCCAAAGGGGATTCTAGGGGATTGTAACCCATGTGTCAACTGAAGACAGACAGACTGAGCTCGATCTGGGAGACTTATCAATGACATCCATCATGCTCTCTGGCTCATGTACCCACCAGAGGGGCCCCCAGGAATATTTGACTTTGGCTTATTTCTAGCCCTCATTTAGGTGGATTCAGTTCCCGTGCCTGCACCAAACTAACAAGATGTAGGAACACAGAACAAACTAATTACAGATGACAAATACAAAACACACTTGATTCAACAAATATTTCTTAAATGCCTACTATGTGTAAGGCATTGGGGCTTCAAAGGCAAAAGCTAACAATGAGTTTACATTTCATTGGGCAGCACAATATGTAAACAGATAAATAAATACAAGATGTTTTGAGGAGAGAGGGAACGCTAATGACTGGATAGCATCAGAAAAGACTTCACAGAAAAGGTGGTACCTGAGGGACAGTGAGGAGGTGGGGTTATATTCCAAAAGTAAGGAAACATTACCTATGCAAAGACATGGAGATAGGAGATGGAATGTGTGTGGGGAGAAATAACTGGTACGCCAATTTGGCTGCAACAGCATGTGATAGGAAGCCATGTGAAATAAACCTAGAAAGAGAGAAGGAAGCCAGGTTTTGAACAAATTTAAATTCCAGGCTGAAGAGTTTGTATTTTATCACTGGCTTCTTTTGAGCAGGGAACTGAACCTAGTCAGAACCATGCTTGAGAAAGATCAGTTCAGTAGCTATGTGAATTAAAGTTGCTGTTTGTCTTAGTTCCAAAGGGGACCATGACATCAGGGAGGTGATGTCATGACTCGCAAGTGAATTGGATTTAAGTGAGGGAGGTCTGTGCAAAGTCACCAGCCTCACTTTCTCCTTCGGAGTCATCTGGGTCCCGTGGTGAGATATAGATCAGGACAGCTGAAGATGACCCTGGATGCAGTGGGAGAGGGAAAGACTGGAAGTACAGGGTCCAAATAGGAGAGGAAACTGCAATCCAGGTAAGAGACGATGGAGATAATGAAGAAGGTGATGAAGAGCTCAGTTAGGGCAGTGGTCATGCGAATGTAGAAAAGGAACAGATGTAAGAGATAGTGCAGGGGTAGAATCAATTCATTCCCAGGCCTATTGAGGGTCAAGAAAAATTTCCCTCCTGGCAAACCCCACCTTCTCCAGGAGCCTGCACAGTAGTTTCAGACCTAGAGGTCCCATCTGGAGTTGAGGTCGCTTTAAGCAGGGAAAGAAGGGTTCCCAGAAAGTCCAGCAACCTTCTCTTCTGACAGGTACCATCTTCCTTCAGGGTCTATTCAGTCTTCATGACTCAGCACCAGGGAAGGGCAAGATTCAGATTTCTGACTCACTACTTGACTATCCCTCTAGCAATTCCTTGCCACGATCCAGGAACTCCATTGCTACCCTCTCTCTGTGTCTTCAGGATTTCCTTCTTGGGAGCTTACCTTCATTTCCACCTCAGCAGCATTTTCTTCTGTTAATGTGAATCTAATCCAGAGCAGAGTTTACCTTCTTTTGATTCCTTTGCTTTAGAAATTCTACCTAACCAAAAATTAGAGTGATAGATCTTTTGGTATGGTGGAGTGACTTTGGAGTCAGAGGACCTGCGTTCAAATTCTGTCCTTCTCACTCAGTACTTTCACGACATGACTGTAGGTGAATCAGTTAAGCTCCCTGACTGTCCTCTCCTATAAAATGAGTGGGTTGCCCTACATGGCTTCTAAGGAGCCCTCCATCCCTGAATCTATGATTTTGTGATCTTCCAATTTCAGGATCATAATTTGGATCCTCTTGGCATTTACTTTTTTATTCTAGGGCTAGAAACAAAAGTGATTTCAGAGTCCTGAAGCATTCTTTCCATCAGCCATTTTTCAGTAGTGTCTGACTCTTCATGAGCCCGTTTGGGATTTTTTTGGTGAAGATACTGGAGTGGTTTGCCATTTCTTTCTCAAGCTCATTTTACAGATGAGGAAAATGAGGTAAACAGGGTGAAGTGACTTGCTCAGGGTCACATAACTAGTAAGTGTCTGAGGCCGGATTTGAACTCAGGAAGATGAGTCTTCTTGACTCCAGGCCTGGCACTCTATCCACTGTGCCATCCAGCTGCCCAAAACTCATATTTGTAGTACCATAGAGTTATAGGTGTCTTTTAGGAATTACTACTAAATTTCATGGATTTTCCCTCATGACTCATCTCTTTATCTTTTCCCCCATAGCCAACACTGACCCTTAACAAAGTTTAAGGGAAATAATTTAAAGAGATGAATATTTTCCCTTTGATAACTGGGTAGAAAGGTACTTCCTTTTGGGGGGCAGGGCAAGGAGGAACAGTGCTTTCCACTACTGATAAAAAGAGTAATTGATATGGGGTTTAATTTTGTCTCTCCGTAATATTTCTGTTACTGGCGTTCTCACTTTTAAGCACTATATTTTACTCCTAATTCATGAACTAATTTCTAACAGATGGTATCATAACACTTAGAGCTCACTTTCTTTTGCATAGAATTCATCACAGCAGCACATAATTGTGCACTATGTGACCAGAGCTAATGAAGTAGCTGGGACTTCTCCATCACCTTTCTAGGAGCTCATGTATAAATCAGCCCATAATAATTTTATCTTTTTGGAATTTGTCCAGTATCTACAAAAGTTTATTAGAGGATACTATTGCAAAGTGTTTGCTTAAAATCCAAGTATCCTTGATCTCTCTACTGTGAGTTCTATGAAATCCATAATTATACCAAGACACGGTATGTGATTAGTTTGACATGGGTTATTTTGATAAAACCAGGATTGCTCATCCTGGATTAGTCATATTTTCTTAGATTTCAAGTGAATCCCAAGTGTGTACTTATTTGCATAATATGTACATCATGCAAGTATATATATATATATGTATGTATAAAATTTTATATATACATACACACAAATACAATTTGCTTGAAATAGGCACCCTATTGTGGAACTTGCTGTCTCCCTGTTTCTCTATCATTAGAATGTTGGAGCTATGTCTAGCCTTTTTTTTCCCTCTTTATATATTAGGTATGTTTCCAGATTGCAAGAATAATTCAGGCTATAGATTTTCTTTACTAGTCCTTTGAAAAATCTCAAGGATCCTTCCTCCAGATCTATCTTTGGATGCCTGCTTCTCTTTCTCTATCACTTTGTTTACCCTTTAGATTCAGCTTTTGGGGTGATTGTTTTTTCATTTCCTGGTTTCTTGAACTAGGTTCCTTTTTATCAAAAACTGAGCAAAAGGGCTTTTTAAAATTCCTTCCAAATGCCCCCTTTTTCTTGCTTTGCAGTGGTCCTATTTTCCCCCACTAATTTTTCTCTTTCTGAATGTATTTATTGAATCCTCCCTGATTTCCTTTAACTCCCCTAGTGAGAATGATTTCATTTTGCTTTTTTGGTCTCCTTTATTTTATGTCTGCATCCCTTGATGATTAACATACTGTATTCATTCAATCTCCCTTCTTTTTCTGTTCCTATACAATTCTTTCTTTTATTCAGTTCTTTCACTGACCCTCTTTTCATCCCCCCCTTTTTTATCTTCCTTGTATGTTTAATTTGGGGTGGAATTGTTTGCCTTGGGCCTCTGGTATTGTGTTTTTTAAACTCTGCTATCCTGCTTTTTTCCAGCTGTAACCCATTTTACAGTAGCTATTATTTTCTTCCTTTTTATAAAGTTTGCTTTATGAAAATGTAATGTCTTACAGTGGTTGCTTGTAATTGTAACCCTTATTTGTATCATAAATTTGATTAGGTTGGGGTTGCAAGCTCCCAAATTTCCTCTCACCTTCAGATCTATTTTCTTTGTGGTATAGTTAACACCATCCTTGGGAAAACTAAGACTAGTAACAAATAGATATCTATGCCATTTTAGGAGCAGGGGTGGGGGGACTTGGATGGGACTGAAACTAGGTTACACTAAGAATTCAGCTCAGACCCACTCCAAGTCTGGTGTTCTGGAGCAACAAGAAGCCACATCCATAAGTGGTTCCACACTTAAGCTCTGAATACCTTTAGCACCTCCTATAGGCTGGCAACTTGATTGGGTGCTGTTCATCCTTTGTTCTTGAAGAGGACTAAAGACATCAGGAGGGTAATGTCTTGCAAGTGAATTGGATTTAAGTGAGGCAGAGCTGGGCAAAGTCATTGTCCTTACTCTCTCCTCTAGAGCTATCCAGTGGTAAAACATATGATGATGGCCCTGGATGCAGTAGTGGACCTTGGACTTTTTAAACTAAGATATTTCCCAGACACCCAGTGTTTCTGATAAAGGCCTAATTTCCAAAATATACAGAGAATTGAGTCAAATCTACAATAATACAAGTCATTCCCCAATTGATAAATGGTCAAAGGATATGGACAGACAGTTTTCAGCAAAAGAAATGAAAGATATTTATAAGCATATGAAAAAATGATCTAAATCACTATTGATTAGAGAAATGCAAATCAAAATAACTCTGAGGTACTACATCTCACCGGTCATATTGACTAAGATGACAAAACAGGAAAATGATAAATGCTGGAAAGGATATGGAAAAATTGGAACACATGCATCGTTGGCAGAGTTGTGAACTAATCCAACCATTCTGGAGAGCAATCTGGAACTGTGCCCAAAGGACTGTAAAAAGTGCATACACTTTGATCCAGCAATACCACTTTTGGAGCTGTATCCCAAAGAAATAACAGAAGTGGGAAAAAGACCCTTATGTACAAAAATATTTGTAGCAACTCTATTTGTGTTGGCAAAGAACTGGAAACAAGGGGATGCCCATCAATTGGGGAATGGCTAAACAAGTTGTGGTATATGAATGTAGTGGAATACTACTGTGCTATAAGAAATGAGGAGCAGACAGACTTCATAATAACCTGAAGAGACCTATATAAACTGATGCTGAGTGAGGAGAACAGAACCAAGAGAAATCTGTATACAATTACAGACATAACATATGAGTAATAACTAACTTTGATAGACTGGGCTCCTCTCAGCAATACAAGGTTAGAAGACAACTACAAAAGACTCATGATGGAAATTAATATCTACACCCAGAGAAAGATCTACAATGTCTGCAAATTGAAGCAAACTATTTGCTCTTTCGCTTTTGTGTTTTGTTTTGTTTTGTCCCTTCTTTCTCATTGTTCAGCCTGTTGGTTATAATCCTTTACAACATGACTAACGTTCAACGTGAAGGTATTTGTAGAACCTAAATTTGATAACATGCCACTATGGGGGTTAGGGGGAGGACAGGAAAGGGGAGAAAATTTGAAACTTAAGAGATTGTGGAACTGAATGTTGTAAACTAAAAGTAAATAAATAAATTTTAAAAAAAAGATCTTTCCCAGGTCTCAGTTTGTCTGAGGGAAAGCCCACTCAGTCATTAAAAGCTAGGTAATAACGGAGGTAAAAGATGAGTTAGTTTGCCTTCATAAAAAGATCTATCTAGGAGAGAAAGACTCTCAGAGTTTCTGGCCTCCTTTACCCAGGCTCTTGGAAGACTCCCTTCTTGGTCCAGAACCCATGTTTCACCATAAGCACACATCATTGCTGTTTGTGGTTCAGTAAATTAAGAATCCCAAATCATCTTCTCCTAACTGTAGGATCTGAGAGAACACTAGAAAATGCTACAGTTTAGCTTTTCCACACCACACAACCCTTCTTAAATCCTTCTATTATCTGTCTGTCCTTCTCAGAAAAGGAAAATTCTTGGGTTTGCTTCAGAGGGTGAAGGTCATTCAACAGTGTTATGTTAAATAGATTTGTAATCATCAATATCCTAATTTTATACTCAAAGTTCTCCTTCAAAGCCACCTAGCAAAATTGTGCCAATTATTAGATCCTTAAATACACATTTATTCTGCATTTTTGTCTATATGTGGCTTTTTTTTCTTTGCTTAACTAGCTATGTTTACTTTCACTCCATGTAAACAGTATTTACTCTTATGGTGACCATAGTGATTTTCAGGTTCAAAAATAAAACCATCATTTAAAAGAACTGTTTGTATTTGCACAAAAATTTAAATTCATATCAATGATTAGATTTTTTTGCCAAATAGCAAGAACAACAGAATAAAATTATACGATAAGATGAAATAAGAACTAAGATTTATATAATTCTATTTTTGAATAATCCCCTCTTGGAGAAAGAGTGATGGAAGAGATAGCAAAGGGATTAAAATAAGAAGGATTTTTTTTTTAATCGAGCCTGAAGAGGAGAAAGAAACCCAGAACAGTAACTTGCCTTACAGTTAATCCAGGGCATTGTAAATAAAATCGTAGACAGTTAATAAATTATAAGAATAAAAGACCAGAAATAATATTTTCCAGTAGGATTAGTTCATCCTCGGAGTACCTGGTGCTTGTGGGAAGTGTGAAGGGGATGGAGGGGGGAGGGGAAAGAAGAAGGGGTAGAGGAGACACTAAATTACCTTTCAGCTTTTTAAATTATTTCTGCGGATCCTATTACAGTAGAGAAAAGAGAATAGGCTGCAGAACAAATCATATGAATTCCTGTATCCAGCTGTCCACTGGTCCCTAAAAAGAGAGAGAGAGAGTAGTGGAGGCAATAAGAGATGCATTCGGGTCCCATTCATCACCATGTCATCCTCAGATGCAGATATTGTTTAGGACTGCTATAGAGTTGGGGTTTGGTGCAAATTAACACATACTTTCTGATTTCAGATCTTTCCCTTCCCCCAATTCAGAATATCCATGCCTTTTATCCCCTCTCATTTTCTACAGAAGCATCCTACGATTCAGAGGCTTTCTTTTTTCTTTCAAGGGTCTTTTAAAATGGAAGAGGTGTCTTCTTTTTGTCTTTGTCCCCGAGGTTATCCTGGGCTAATAGTATTATTTTTCAAAAGAGGAGAAAAGAATTGGATATCATATAGAAATTTCAGCCCTAGAAGGGACTCAGAGATCACCTAATTCATCCTCTTAAGTTTACATAAGAGGAAATGGAGGTCTAGTGATGTTCAATGACTTGTCCAAGGTCACACAGATTAAAAATACTCATCATCTCACTCAAGAAGTAAACTACTCTTTCCATAAGCTCTATGGGGGAAATACCCTGAAATGAACTAGAGTTCAAATTTCTGGAATGTTTCTACTCCGATCTGAAGAAATTTAAATAGAATTGATTAGAATGCTAACAACACAATAACAAGCATTTGGAATGGTGAAGTGAAATGGTGGAATGGGTGAAGATTCAAGTCTGACATAAGTATGTGGTGTTTGTTGCACAGGATGACTAAGGACCATAGGCAAGAAACATAAAGAGTTTGTGAAAGTAGCAGATGTGACAGAGATCAAGTTGTCAGGGCATTATGGGAATTCCAGATTTCAATAATAAGATGATATGCAAAGTAAGAGTGAGAAAGCATTGGTAGAATTATATTTGTATCAAGCTAGGAGGTGCAGTGGATTAAGCACTGGGTCTGGAATCAAATTCAGCCTTAGACACTTACTAGCTGTGTGACCCTGGGCAAGCCACTTAACCTTGTTTGCCTCAGTTTCCTCATCTGTAAAATAAACTGGAGAAGGAAATGGCAAACTATTCCAGTATCTCTGCCAAGAAAACCCCAAATGAGGTTACCAAGAGTCAGACACGATTGAAACGACCGAAGGAATAACAAAAGCTAGAAATGCATCTAGGTCTCAGGTACCCAATCTACCTACCAGTCCTACCTTTATAATCACAGTAAAATTAGTCATCCAATAACTGGACTCCCTTCTCTGGGTTTCCACACAGTGTTCCAAGCAAAATTGAAATTTTAAAGAGATGAGGCCTATGTAGATAAAAAAACAACCCAATAATTTTTGGTTTGCTGATGAAAACCATATTGAGTGGCTGGTCCCCATTACAAAACTTTAAGTTCTATTCTCCAAAGCCTAGAGAGAAATGCAGTTTCTGCAGAGCTGCTGAATTGCTTTAAGTGATTTCTCGATGCTATATTAGGGACTATCTCAAAAGCACTGAAGTATAGAGTAAATATTGTATTAAATATTTTAAACCAAATATATCATGCAAATGAACATGTTCCCCAATACCTATAAGAAAATCAGGGAAATTTTTAATATTGCAAATCATTCCTATTCCTCTTCCCAAGAAGACTCCCTATCCTCCCTACTACTTTTCTCTCCATATTAAAGTAATGCAGATTGCTTTAAAATAGATATTTTATCTTATCTTTTATCACTTCTAGGCTACAGTTGCTTTCTGTACATTTTTGTTAGGTTTAATGGAAATTTGTGTTCATGGAGACTCTATATGCTTGCCTAGAGGGAGGTGCTTCTCCCACTTTAGTTCATTGACATAGGAACTAGAGCACATGATGGATGGAGACAGGATAAACTGATTGTATTCATACCTTGGAGATTTTTTTGGTAGGAAGTCAGAAAAAAGGGTCAGTGATATTGACTTGTCCAAGGTCATGAAGCTAGTAAATGACAGAAGGCTTGAAGTGCATTTGTGAAATACTTTTCCCATGATACATGTGTTATACATTTCTTTTTGGTCTGGGGCAGGGGTGGGGAACCACAGGTGGCCTCAAGGCCACAGGTTCCCCACCCCTGGCTCTGTTCTTATGATTGCATTAGAGTAAGGAAGTTATATTGTGGAAATTCCCCCTCTGACACAGATTAGCAGTTTATCTGTAACTTAAACTCTTAAAGAGTTGCCTGTGTCACTGAGAAGTCAAATGACATGTCCATGGTCATGCAGTTATTATGTGTCAAAGACATGGCCTGATAGTAGAATGCAGGTTTTCCTGAATTCAAGACTAGAACTCTATCCATTACACAATACTCCATCTTGCCATATATGAATTTTTTAAAATTGTGATCACATTGATATAGAGAATTCCCAGTGAGTAACTTCTTCTATCAAAATATTTTTTTTAAGCAAGGAAACCCATTTGCCAAGGTTGATAGCAAAACAGAAATCAGAGAAAGTATACATAGGAGAATACTTAATAGACAATACAGAATGAAGAAAATCTCCCATTGGGGACATTTCATAACACAGCGAGAGAGAGAGAGAGAGAGAGAGAGAGAGAGAGAGAGAGAGAGAGAGTCCCAGATCTCACCCAAGGGGAAATTCCCCAAAGTCTCTAGTGTAGCAATCTGGGGATAGGGACATGATGGAGATTGCTAGCTCCTCTCATGTTTGCTTCTTCCCACAGTCTTAGTATCTCTTCAGCAACCTGAGGTAGACTTGGTATCAATCATTTTCTCTTCTTGAAGCTGGAAGCCAGAAGTATGGAACATGACTATAAAGTCCCCAAGATTCAAGAGATTAGAAGAAAATGGAGAGTGGAGCTCTCTTCTCTCTTGCCTTCTCAACTCTGCTTTGTTCCTCATACAGGCTCAGGGTATTGATCTCCACCACTCCAATTGGCTTTGGGACTTGAGTTACATTCCTCCCTTGGGCTAAAACTCTGTGGTCCCTTGCAAAACTCAGCTGGGGGGAGTATTAAACCTAATTTTATAGTGTAAACACAAGCATCAGGGCTTTAAAACAGAAAGGATGATTTTCCTAGCATCCTAGGTAACCAGCCTTTGGTACTATTGAAACTAAGTTAAACAGCGAACATTATGAAAATATATAGTAGGTATGGCGCTATAAGAGAAAATCATCTAGAAGGACAACATGCGTACAACAACATGGTTAACTATATACAGGATATAGCACATGCACATTCAGAGACAACTCCTTTTCCACCCAAATTTTCTACAGAGATCCCTAGTTACAGAGTCAATCCACAGAGCAAAAAATATACTGGTAGCCCCCCTGGTATGACTGCCAACCCAGATGTAGACACACAGGTCTATAATGATCCCAATAGTCAGCTCCTACCAACTAGTAGCTCGGGTTCAGGAGCTGAGAAAGCAGTCAGTGACAAGAGAATTAGAGTCTATTAGAGCAGTCGCTCGGCTAAATCGTGATGTTCCAAGTAGATCTGTAGATGTAGTCACACATGGATATAGGTGACAATGCTAGACATAGCTCATGTGAAGTGCACTGCGAATGTAACTGAGCTGTTAACCGATGAACATGTGAATGCTGCATGTTTGAACATGCTTATTTTTTAAAATGTTGCTGTTATGTTCATTTGATTCTGTTTCGTGTTATAGTCATGCTATAGCTATGCTAAGTCACATTTTATATATTGACCTATTGATAGTGTGATTTTTGCTGCTAGTTGGTTTTGCATTGTTAATTAGTCGTAATTATCATATTTGAATGATTATTCTCTACCAATAAAGTCTTAAGAGAGTGGCCTGGAACACTGAGAATTCAGGTTACTTACCCAGGGTCATGTTTATTCAGTCATTTCAGTCATGTCTGACTCTCTGTGACCCCATTTGGGGTTTTCTTGTCAAAGATACTAAATCAGTTTGTTGTTTCCTTCTCCAGATGAATTTATAGGTGAGGATACTTCAACAAACAGGGTTCAGTGACTTGCCCAGGATCACATAGCTAGGAGGTGTCTGAAGCTAAATTTGAACTCAGATCTTCCTCACTCCAGGCTCTAGCCACTAAACTAACTAGTTGCCCCCAAGTCACATAACTGGTATTTATAAGATGCATATCTTATGCAGACATGAGGTCTTAAACCCAGGTCTTTCTTAGCTCTAAGGCCCATTCTCTGTCTACTGTCTCTTGTAGCTATAAAATAACCCAGATCAAATTCTTTTAAAAGTACCATGTCAAATTAATGTGTGGTGAATCATAAAATTTTGATAATTTGATTATTTGTACAAGCACAAAACAGGTCTCATTTTAGGTACAGGATTTTCAATGTAGAATGTAAGCCCCTTAAATACTTTTACATTTATACTTCCAGTTGTTAGCATGGTACCTGGCACAAAGAAGACATCTAATAAATATTTGTTGATTAACTAATGGACCCTGATATTTGGCATGTCACTCTGTATATTATTCCAAAAAGTGTTGAATGCTGCATTGTTCAAAGTTTTTAAAACAGAATGGGCAAAAAAAAATCTGTCATCAAACAAATAATTAAGGAAGTTCTATAGGTCTCTAATTGTGTTAGGCAGTAGATACAATTGGCAGCATGGCAGTGTAGAGAGGACATTCGACTTGGAACTTCAGGGACTTAATAGCTATGTAACTTTGGAATCTCTCCAGCCTCAGCTTCCCCATCTGTAAAATAAGGAGTTGGACACCATGGCCTCTAACACCTAATCTGCCTCTAAATATAAAATTTTCTGAATGTTTGAGCTTTGAGTTCCCGACCACTGCTACCTACCTCCTTTTACCACAAATAAAGTTTCAAAAACTAGCAATCCACTTTTAACTTTGGCAGGAATACAATGACTTTGGATTTTCCCAAGTGAAAGAAGGCACTTACTGTTCACTGAATGCCACAAGCAAGCCCCATGTCGTTCTCACCTCATAGTGTGTGACCCTTCCCCATAAATGTAAGGACATGGGGGGCAATAGTACCTGCGTCGGTTGTGTGCATAAGCTGGTGATTTTTAGGGAAGACTGGAAAGTCTATCCTTCAGTCTAGCAAAGCAAGCTCTGACCAGCCCACCTTCAGCTGGACCCACTAAGTAGCCTCTTCAAAGAAAACTACACAACACTGATGCTGTTTCTGTTAAAGACAAATTAAGAATTTAATACATAGGTTTGCTGTCAGGTCCTAAGGGTCAGAGGTCGATATAGTATATTGCAATAAGGCTATAGGTTACCCATGCCCCAATATTTTATCATAATAAACCAAATGGGGATGAAACACCCAGCAGTAGCCCATAAATCTATTAGCAGTGAACTGTCAATGTCCCATATACCAGGGTAATTTGTTAATTCAAAGCTGGGTCTCTTTTTTTTTTCCACTAGACCTTGTAAACTCCTTTCTGAAACATCAATAAGCCATCTGTTTTGACTTGTTAATCAAACGACTTTATTCAGTCCAAAGCAATTTTTTCCTAATAAAAACAGAGTATTTATCTCCATGGCTATAAAAGAGGATTGTTTTCAACTGTTCACTTATAGTTAAGAAGCACATTTAGTTTGGATTGATTTCCAATGCTTTGGTCATATCTTGTCACTTTCCATTTCTTACACACAGCATCTCAGTTTAGCTACTTAGCAGGAGAAAAACACAGCTAAATTCTGGGTGTGGTGTGGGCTAGGGCACAGATACCATAAAAGGGTAAGAAGTTTGAGAGAGAAGAGAGGGGGAAAAATCTAAGAGAAGCTTAGATCGATATTTTTAGCACCTTGATTTCCCATCAGTTTGAAGGCTTTGGTCCCACGTCCAATGGCAGCACCTCCATTAAGCACACTGCTGCGATTCCAGATGCTTGTCTTTAAGCCAAGGATCCTCTGTTCTAAGTCACAGGATAGGCAGTGTTTATGTAGAGTAGAAACTTTCTATCCTCCATTATGATTCATTGTGTCAATGTAAAATATAGCCTGCCTCACTGAGACAAGATCAGAACATGTGAAAACTTGCAAGGCTATCACAGAAAAATGACCCCTTTTTCTCTAGCCAACCAAACTGAGATAAAATGAGTCTTTTGGAGGTATCCGTGGGGATCCCCCTCAATGCTATGTGAATGAGCATCTTGAGGAATCGTTACGCTCCGTGCACCCTCTGTCCATGGAGCCTACTGCCAGCTGGCAAATGGAGCACAGCCTCTGACCTCTGACCTTGAATCAGCTTCTCTTGGACTGTTAGAAAAATGATGTCTGGAAAGAGGTCTGGGCATTTGAGTTATTACTTGATTCTATCCTCTTAAAAAACAAAGAAGAAAGTCCTAGGTATCATTAATGACTCGACACCCCCCAATGCAACACAAAGCGTGGTACATTCTGGGAATTCCTGTTTCTCAGGGCACAGTTGTCTTCCCAATGCAGATGCTTGAACAAAGGGGAAAAATGTCTCGCAAACAAAAAGCATAATTAAAACATCTCCAATTCCTCCCAGACTCCTTTGGGCTCTCTCAGTTCTGGCAACCTCTGAATTGCTGCAATTCTGTTTAAGTAGGGATGCAGACCAGCCATATCAAAAAGGTCAGGGATCCCCAGGCAGTCCTATTTGACCCCTACTTCTGTAGATATAAAGCAGGAAAAGCTATTTGGGCTCCCAACCTGAATTTGTACTGAGCCTAAGAAAGAAAGAAAAAAAAAGTGAAGAAATGTGTGAAAGTCGATGGTGGTAGCAGCAGCAGTGAGTTTCTGATGTTGCAGGTTTCTCCCACCATTTTCCTTCCATTGTTTTTGACATTATTCCCATAAGATTTTTCACTTGTCTTCTCCACATAAAGTGTGAACTGACTACATTAAAATCAGCTCCCCCTCAGGCATGGAGTTTTGCTGAATTAAATATTAATTATTTTTGAATGAATGAAACAATACTCATAGATAATGACTCCATTTCTTGAACCTCTGACCCCACACCAACATTATCTTTTCTTACCTAACATACAATGAGATCTGGGAAGCCTTACCAAAGGAATAATATATATGTCATGTACTATGGTAGTGAGTTAATGCTACCTAGGTTGAGGTCATTACCATGGGGACAAATGTCCAGGAAATAACTGTGCCTTGTTCTAGGAATTCCTGTTTTAAAAAAAAAATCCTTCAGGTGTGAGTAATAGTAATTGGAGATAGGGGCACTATTGTGTATTGTGTCAGAGAAAGACAGAGAGGGACAATGAGACATGAAAACCTAAGAAATTCAATCTGTAAGAGAAAAAAGGAGACAGGCACATTTGAGGTGATTTTCATAAACCAATAGATAGGAGGTGAATAAGAGAAGAAAACTCATTTCCAGTCTCAATTGTAACTGACATCCATTTTCTTACAGGAGGTTCTATTTCTAGATTCCAGGACCAGTATTCTCTAGGTCAGAAAGGAGAAGTGAAAAAAGCAATTATGGGCAAATTTGGAAAATTTTTCAGAAGGGAACCCACACCTTTCTTGTGCCAAGGCAAGTGGGGAACTGAAGGATTTGAATCGTTTCCCAAAGATGTCCTCAAATTCTCTGGTTGGCCATGTTGCAGTCTCTACTCCATTTGGAAAATTATGGAAGAAACTTACAACCTCAGATACTCCCTGCTGCTGTTACTACCCTGTAGAGACATAGAGATATCTCTTTTCTTTTTTCTTTCTTTAATTCCATATGTATTCAGGTTGAGAGCTCAAAGAGCTTTTCCCTTTTTACTTCTGCAGGATTTGGGGTCAAACCTGACTGACTCAGTCTTCTTTGATAGTGCTAGTCACAACAAGTCAACATAGAGCCTTCAATTGAGCTCTAGTTGAATTAACTTTGCTGCCTCTCTACCTTTCCCCAATACATTTTCTATGCAGCCCTTGCAAATAATATCTGTCTTTTTGACATCATATAAGCATTTCTATGTATGATTTCTATAATCATAAATAGGATCATTAAAGGGAGGTCAGTTGCTATGTGGAGGGGGAAGGGAAGCTTTCCCCCTCACAGTAAAGCAGTGACTTAGGAGTCACTAGGAGATGGCCTCTACAACTGGAAAGTCCCTGAGAGGAGAGACAAAGACTGGTGAAGGTGCTGAAAATTAGTGAAGATGGGTGAGGGAAGGGTAAAAACAGAGAATGAAGAAAGAAAAGATGAAATAACTTTTCTTTCTTGATTGGACAAGCCGAAATTCATGAAAAAATGGAATATAACTGAAAGGGGCATTGTTGTGTTCATTCCATTCCTTTGGCAAAACCACCTTAGGAAATTGTGTTCATTTTTGAACATCTTGTTAAAAGGAAATTGGAGGAAACTCATAAGGGCCTATTTATGGAGATTAAGGGGCTATGAAAGATTGATTTATGAGGAAAGATTACTAGAATTCAACATGTATAGGTTGACTAAGCAAAGACTAAATGAAAATTGGCTGTTTATAAACATTTTAAATTTTCTGGAGAAATAGGAGATGTCTACCTAGAGGTACTAGAGGATATAATTAGGAGAATTAAATCAAGGAATGAAACTTTTTAAAAAAGGAAATTTAGGTTGATAATAAGGAAAATCTTGATGGAGAAAGCTGGATAAGATTCCCAGCTGGACTCACTTGTCAAATTCCTTTACCTCCTTTCCTCAGAAAGCCCTTTTCCCTTCTGGGGCAGCTAGGTGGCACAGTGGATGGAGCGCTGAGCCTGGAGAAAGGAAGACCTGATTTCAAATCCAGCCTCATATACTTCCTAGCTAGATGATCCTGGGCAAGTCATTGAATCCTGTTTGCCTCAGTTTCCTCATCTGTAAAATAAACTGGAGAAGGAAATGGTGAACTTCTCCATTATCTTTGCCAAGAAAACCCCAAACTGGTTCATAGACTGAACAACAACTTTTCCCTTCTCATTCTCTTCATGTTTCTTCCCCCATTAGCATGTAAGCTGCGTGAAGGTAAGAACTGCCATGTTTGCTTTATTTGTATCTGCAGTGTCTGGTACGGACCAAGCACTCAACAAATGCTTTATCTATATATCTCTGGTAATACTGATATTTAAAGTCATTTGACAAAAAAGGACAATCCAGATCTAATTATGCTATTAGAAAACAAATGCTGGTGAGCCAAGGGGGACTACATCAATTTGCCAATATTCTCAAGGACTGCAGGATTTTGCACTGAGAGATAGCCTAGCCCAACACCTGAAGCCCAGAGAGGTTAAGGGGACCAAGATCGTATGAACAGCAAATGGTAGCACTGGGGTGGATTTCAATGAAGGTTCTCTAACTCAGCTAAAGCCCCACTTTCTGCAAGAAGTCTTTTCCAGGTCTCCTTAATCTTAGCACCTTCTCTCTGATTCTGCCTTCACTTTATCCTGTTTATCCCTTCATTGTTGCTTGCTTGTTGTCCCACCAGCACTTGACTCAGTCAGCAAATAATTGTTAAGCACCTACTATGTGCCAAGTAACATGAAAACACTAAAGATACAAATAAAGGCAAAACCCAGTCCCTACTTGGTAGATTGTGAGCTCTTTGAGAGCAGGGACCATTTTTTTTTGCCTTTTTTTTCATCCCCAGCACTCAACACAGCATCTGGCACATAGTGGGTAGTTAACAAATGCTATTTGAAAATAATGATATCTAGCATTTATGTAGTACTTTAAGGCTTACAAAGTGCTTTACAAATATCTCATTTTATACTCTTCATAATCTTGGGAGGAAGGTGATATTACTATCTCCATTTTTGAAGAGAGAAAACGGAGGCAGGTGAGATTAAATGACTTGCCCAAGGTGCAATCAGTAAGTATCTAAGGTCACATTTGAACTCATGACTTCTTTTTTATTTTTTAATTTAAAAAAAAATTAAAAATTAAAAAAAATTTTTTTAAGAAATCGGGGTTAAGTAACTTGCTCAAGGTTACATGGCCAGGTGTTTCTGGGTGGGTGCTAAGTATCTGAGCCCGGATTCGATCCACAGGTCATCCCGACACTGGAGCCGGTGCTCTCACTCACTGTGCTACCTGGCCACCCCAAACTCATGACTTCTTGCCACAGAGCCTAGCACACTATCCACTGTGCCAGCTAGCTGCCTAATGGATCAGTGGGTTCATTGGCCTCTTTCCACTGTCTTAGAGTTATTCCCTCCACCATAATGACTTGCTTGGCTGAGGCCATAGGGACTGTTGACTCCACTGTTCCCTCCCTGTCCTGTACTTGACATTGATGTTTAACCAGGATTAGCTCTAGGGGAGCCTGAACTCCAATCAATGGAATTAGGTTCCCCATTCTCACATACATGGCCACATCGCCTCAGTTACCCCAGCTACTCTAGGGAAAATTCCGATTTGCCTCTAGGCTAGGGTCTCCCCCAAGAAGAGAAAAGTGAAAAATAAAAGGGACTCAATGTACAAACATGAATCTGGTACTAGGTGATCTAGTCCTACTTGAAGAAGGCCATAATTAGCATAGGAGAATCATAGCACACATTACAGAATGATCAGAACAGAATTTTGTAGCAACTCACTTTATCACTACTAGCACAGTCATCTGGGAGAACAATATTCAACCTTCATTAGGATATAATTAGCAAGACTGCTAATTAGTCATATGACATTTTACCTGCATTGGCATCATTCAATGAATCAGTCAAGCTTCATCTTTCCAGAGACCTTCTCTCCAATTCCAGCTCCTTCCAGTCCACTTCTGCTGATGCTTAGACACTCTTTTCTTCCTCTGCTGTTCAGGAACCTAGAAAGTTGAAGACATCAGCTGTTGTCATGGGCTTCTAGTGTAACATCTCCCAACTTTTTGATGCTCACATGGTCAATGATAAAGGAAGAAAACAGAAAAGAGTTAAAGGCAACTAAGGACCCAGGTAAAAGCTGCATTGATTGAGTCCAAGGCCATTATGCTAAGGTAAAGAAAAGTCACCCTTCTGCCCTCCTCCTTAAAGTCACTTCTTGTCACCCGGAAAGCTTCTGTAAAAACAAAGGTCTGCATTCTGGAAAGCAAGTTGGTATTATGTCCAAAGGGCTATCTGCCTTTGATCCAGCAATATCTCTACCAAGTCTGTATCCCATAGAGATTTTTTGAAAAGGATCTATTCATACAAAAATATTTTTAGCAACTCTTCTTGTAGTGGCAAAGAATTGGAAAATTGAGGGGATGCCCATCAGTTGGGGAATGACAGAACAAGTGACGAAATATACTGTGCCATAAGAGATGATGAGCAGGTTGATTTCAGAAAAATCTGGAAAAGTTTATATGAACTGATGTAATGTGAAGTGAGCAGAACCAGGAGAATATAGTCACAGCAATATTGTATGATGATCAACTGTGAATGACTTAGATTTTTCTCAGCAATACAATGATCCAAGACAATTCCAAAGGACTCATGATGAAAAATGCTATCCACCTGCAGAGAAAGAACTAATGGAGTCTGAATGCAGATCGAAGAATACTATTTTTCACTTTCTGTGTTTTTTTTTCATTTTTTTCCCTTTGTCTTCTTTCACTACATGACTAGTACAGTAATATGTTTTGCATGATTGAATATGCATAACCTATATCAAAATGCTTACTATATCAAGGATGGGGAAGTGAAGGGGGAGGGAGAAATTCTGGAACTCAAAATGTTTTTGAAAATGAATGTTAAAAATCGTTTATATGTGTAATTGGGGAAAAAATAAAATATTGCTCAAAAACAAAGGTCAGGACAGAACCTACTTCTTCTCTTAAAACCTCGCATGGGACCTCAGTTCTTTCAGTTCATCAGTCAATCAGAGGACTTTCAGAAGAGGAAGAAAGAGAGGGAAGGAAGGAGGAGAAGAGGAAGAAAGAATGGAAGGAAGGGAGGGGAAAAAGAAGAAGGAAGGGAAGTGAGAAAGAAAGAAAGAAAGAAAGAAAGAAAGAAAGAAAGAAAGAAAGAAAGAAAGAAAGAAAGAAAGAAAGAAAGAAAGAAAGAAAGAAAGAAAGAAAGAAAGAAAGAAAGAAAGAAAGAAAGAAAGAAAGAAAGGAAGGAAGGAAGGAAGGAAGGAAGGAAGAAAGAAAGAAAGAAAGAAAGAAAGAAAGAAAGAAAGAAAGAAAGAAAGAAAGAAAGAAAGAAAGAAAGAAAGAAAGAAAGAAAGAAAGAAAGAAAGAAAGAAAGAAAGAAAGGAAGGAAGAAAGGAAGGAAGAAAGGAAGGAAGGAAGGAAGGAAGGAAGGAAGGAAAGAAGGAAGGAAGGAAGGAAGGAAGGAAGGAAGGAAGGAAGAAAGAAAGGGAGGAAGGGAAGGAAGCATAAAATATATTAGAATGCTCCAGTGGGGAAAAGAACTTCTTATTTAAGGAGTCTTAGGTGATCAGAACTCCCCTGCCCCCTCCACTCAATTACCATGTGGTCTCCAGGAACAGCAACAGACCATGGCACAAAGAAGGGTGCCTCATTCTGATCTTATTTGTTATTTCTTTGTACAGTACAGATTACACTTAAGAGAAGAAAACAAAAACCAAGATTTAAATTTTATTTGTGTCTTTTTAAAGTGGTAGAGGTACCTGTCAATTTAGTAAAAAAGATATGCTTTGGTAATTCTATATGTTTGGACAACAGATTTTCTTCATAGATTTGATAATTATATTTTGAAGATATTAATTTTCCTTTTATAAGGATGAAGTTGAAACCACTCCACTCCATATTAGCCTGATACCTTGACTATGGGAGAACACTTCTCAATGAATCATTCAAAGGCCTTGGACTACATGAAAAGTCGTTGAAAGTCATTTATTTGATGAAGTGAAATTACTCCAGATAAGAAATGTATTTGAATTAGTCTTTGGGACTCACTCTGTACTCTTGGTACCATATAAAAGGGCTGAGTTAACTGGAATGGGAGGCTTTTCCTGACATTGAAATTCTGAGAAGAAATGGGAAGATGAGAAGGAGGGGCCTTGGCTTTGGCCAGGTGTCCAGTTCCTTACCCTTTCAACCAGAAAAGAACCTTCTAGTTTCAAAGGGTCTGAAGGATGTTGAACTTCTGTCTCTCCAATGCTATG
Organism: Petaurus breviceps papuanus; assembly: GCF_028583685.1. Lineage (NCBI taxonomy): Eukaryota > Metazoa > Chordata > Mammalia > Diprotodontia > Petauridae > Petaurus > Petaurus breviceps. The sequence continues at coordinate 545,157 of NW_027185771.1, forward strand.
TTCCCAGAGGAGCTGGTGGCATTGTCTGCATCACTAGAAATTAAAGAAACTTTGGACTCTAAGCTTGACCAGGAACCTGGCAAAGAGACTACAGGAAACCAGGAGCTGTGAATTACTCTTTTACTATGTATGTGTCCCTTTCAAGCTTGTACCCACTTTCTCCTGGATTCTATATACTTGGGAGAAAGTATGTCACAGACTGCTCTCTTTTTTTTGAGGCAATTGGGGTTAAGTGACTCACCCAGGGTCATGCAGGTAGTGTCTGAGGTCACATTTGAACTCAGATCCTCCTGATTCTAGGCTCTATCTAGTGCTCTATCCACTGTGCCACCTAGCTGTCCCTAAGTCACAGAGTTTTGAGGAGATGTTTCATACCAGTTGTTGTACCTAGTAAATAATTATTTCTAAAAGCTATCCGAGGCTGGCTGACTGAATTGTTTCTCAGTTGATGATGATGATGATGGTGGTGGTGGTGGTGGTGATGGTAATGATGACGATAGAATTTGTATAGTGCTTTAAAATTCACTTTGCAAAGTACTTTATAAGTATCTCATTTAATCCTCACAACAACTCTGGAAGGCAGGTGCTATTATTATCCCCATTTTATAGATGAGGAAACTGAGGCAATAAGAAGTCAAGGAACTTTCCCAGGGCCATCCAGCTAGTATGTGTGAGGTTGGATTTGAACTCAGGTCTTCCTGACTCCAAGTCCAGTGCTGACTTTGCTGACACTTAGAAGCAAATGAAAATCTTGGGGATTAATTCTGGGGGAGATGCATGTCAGCAAATCACTATTGACCCCTCAAGAGTATAGATGTAGCTGATGCCTTAGTAGGAGTGAAAGTTGAGATAAGGATATCTCAGAGCTGGGAATGTGTTGGTAACCTTCTAACAATCAGGTCTCCAGGGGAGATGGGAGGGAAGAATGCATACTTGACACACTTTTTCAACTTAATCTGCATTATTAATATTTCCTCCATTGCTTTCTTAAGTCTAGACAATCAACAAAACAATACGTCAAGCCTTGATTTGTAGCTTTACTAAATTCTAAGGCATAAAAGCTCACACTGCACATTTAAGAATTGGCTCTCTCGAGTTGGTACAATCTGGCTTCAGTGTACCATCTCAGAGCTTACATAGGCACTTTGAAGAGTTTTCTGGAGGACAGAAATAACTCAGTTATGAATATTCATGTATGGTAGTAGTTACTTTGTAATTTAAAATTTCAATATTCACTGTATTTAAGACTATAGGAGGAAGAGAAATGTTCAAAGTGAGCTATTACTAATATGGAGATGCTTCAAATTTCAACAGTACTCACTTTTAAAAAGCCATTGTTAAAAAATATTTTCATACAGGCTCAATTTCCTACTGGTTTAATTACACAGACTGATGATTCCAGAGGAATGATGAGGCATGCTACCCACCTCTTGACAAGAGAGGTGATGACTCAGAAAGAAAGAAAAGAAGGAAGAATCGGGGCCGGCTAGGTGGCACAATGAATAGAGCACCGGCCCTGGAGTCAGGAGGACCTGAGTTCAAATCCAGCCTCAGACACTTAACACAAAACTAGTTGTGTGATCTTGGGCAAGTCACTTAATCCCAATTGCCCTCCAAAAAGCAAAAAAGAAAAGAAAAGAAAGAAGAATGAAAGAAAGAAGGAAGAATGAAAGGAAAGAAGAAAGAGAAAGGAAGGGAGGAAGAATGAAAGCAAGAAAGGAAAGAAGGAAGAGAAAGAAAGCAAGGTAGGAAGGAAGAGAGAGAAAGCAAGACAGCAAGAGAGAGAAAGAAAGAAAGAAAGAAAGAAAGAAAGAAAGAAAGAAAGAAAGAAAGAAAGAAAGAAAGAAAGAAAGAAAGAAAGAAAGAAAGAAAGAAAGAAAGAAAGAAAGAAAGAAAGAAAGAAAGAAAGAAAGGAAAAGATGGTCATTGAAGTATTTTTAAATCACTGACATGCAATAGCCTTGAAAGTTACAGGTTGAATTTATAGATATACTTAAAAGGAAAAGCAAAGGATATATAGGAGATTTGTAGTTCCTTTCTCTGTTCCACTTTGTACTAGGGAATGCTCATTTTATTTGGTGTTTAAATTAAGAATTTTTAAAAATGTAAATGTATTAAAAATGAATTATGTAGGTTATAATTTATACCCAACTGGTGCTTTGCCTTGGACTTTCCTCTGAGAGTCACTGCAGGATTGCCCTGGGAGAGTTTAAGTAGGGAACAAAGAGAAGCCTGATGAGGACAAGTGGAAATAGAAGGTTAATAGGCAATGAGCCAAATCCAACTATTGTTTAAGTTACTCCTCAGGTGTTAAGTGGTGACTGACAGGGAGCAGAATGCCACAAGCCAAATGGTTCTCAATTTACAGATTTCCCAAAGTCACTCTGATTCAGATCGGTGCTGGTTCAGCTGGGGGGGGGGGGGGGGGGGGGGGGGGGGTGCCGGGTGGGGGGGGGAGGGGGGTAGGGGGGGTGCGCAGTGTATCCCTATTAGCTGTAGTGTCCCAAGGATGCCCCTGAGAGGTTAGGGGGCTTCCAGTTGCTACCACCAGTGGGTTCAAGGCATTTCTCAAGACCAGGGTCTCAGACAATTTAAACTGCTGAGCTGGTCATTTCCTTTTCCTTAGAATTCACCTCATTTCCTAGGCAGTGTTAGGACCAGAGATGTTTGGGAGCTAGTCTGGATTTCTGGGGCCACTGTCAGTGGAGGAAAAGTTCAACCTGGGGAGCCTTGGGATGGACCAATACAAATCTGACTGCAAAAGGTTAAGAAATAGCTGAAAATCACGGGCTTGGTCAATACTGAGGCACCTTTGACAGGCATTTTGACAAATGTACCATTTTTTTCAGGACACTGTGGTTATTGGCTTTATTAAAGTGCTGAACCAGCCGGGTCCAAGTTAATTTACTCCTCCCAAACCTTCCTATTTCCTTCAATTGATTCTTAGAATCATGGAACTCCAAGTTGGAAGGGGCCTCAGAAATTGTCTATTACCAGGGTGAGGAACCTGCGGCCTCAAGGCCACATGTGGCCCTCTAGGTCCTCAAGGGCAGCCCTTTGCCTGAATCCAAACTTCCCAGAACAAATCTCCTTAATAAAAAGATTCGTTCTATAAAACCTGGACTCAGTCAAAAGGCTGCACTCAAGGACCTAGAAGGCCACATGTGACCTCCAAGTCATAGATTCACTTATCCTGACCAAAAGTCCCTTAGAATGTGAACCCCTTGAGGGCACAGGCTATTTCTGTCCCTTTGTTGTGTACCTAGCTCTTAGCCCGGTGTCTAGTACTGTAAATGCTTGTTGACTGACTGACTGACAAATGGTTAGTTAGTGATGGAAAACCCATTCCCCACCTAGGTAACCCACCCACTCTTTGGAAACTCAGCCTCTCTATAATTTCCACCTATAATTCCTAGATCTGCCTTCTGGGGCCAAGCCAAAACAGAAACAAAAACACAGAACAAAAACTGGAATCCCTCTTTTACATGATAACTCCCTTCAATGCTTGAAGTTTCTATAATCTCACTTTGAAAATCAGCTATTTGTCCTGCATGTAAGCTACACCATATGAATTACTTAAACTAATAATTAGCCATTTCTTCCAGCATCACCACTTATATGTGATTGGTACCACATGGTACACAAGTCATCTAGGAGCTTTGAATGTCCACAGCTAGAGGTAAAGCTTATGGTCCAGTGGGAACAGATTTGAAAACAGGACCATCAGGCCTCAGCTGATTCTGTACTGATATCCACCCTTTCCAATCGCCAAAGTATAAAATTGTGGCACAGAAAGAAGAAATAGTTTGCATGAAGTTTAGCTTGAACAAGTATTTAGATGAAATAAATCTATTCTGCCCCCAGAAATGTCTATTTTATTTGGTGTTTGTTAGGTTCTAAAGAAAAATAAAGTTTAAAAAATAGATCAAATGACTCAATAGTCAGTCAGTTAGCACTGAAGAAGTGCTTACTACTTGCAGGCACTGTGTGAAGCCCTGGTCAGCACAGAAAGAACATTTCGTCTGAAGTTTAAAATTTAAAAATCTTATAATTTTGTTTCTACAACACTGTATGTTCCAAGAATGCAGGGTCTGTATCTCAACTAAACTTAATATATTAGGTAGCTAGGTAGTACCACAATGGGCCTGGAGTCAGGAAGACTTGAGTTCCAATCCAGCCTTAGACACTTACTAGATGTGTGACCTTGGACAAGTCAATTTACTGTCTGCCTCAGTTTCCTTATCTGTAAATTGGGGGTAATAATAGCACCTACCTCCTAGGGTTGCTGGATCAAATGAGATAATATCCGTAAAGCACTCTGCAAACCTTAAAGTGTGATACAAAGCCTAGCTATTATGTATCTTAGTGTCAGGTGTTAAACTCTGAACAGAGTAAGCTTTTTGACAGGAGAAGGAAGGAAGGAAGGAAGGAAGGAAGGAAGGAAGGAAGGAAGGAAAAAAGTACATTTGGCTGAATGAATCAGAAACCTTGAGTTCCTTCTGCCATGCTAGATGTATTCCCAAACCAGATTTTATTATGAAGTATGATTGATAAATATTTCTAATAGCTCAGCATTGACTTTAAGTCTCAGGGAACTCAAAGATTATGGATATGATAAATAGATCATTTTATTATTATACTGAATAATGTGATAAGAAGCAGCTTGGCATAGTGGATAGATAGCCATACTCAGAGTCAAGTCCCACTGTTGGTTGTGTGACCCTGGACAAGTCCCTTGACCTCTCTATACCCCCAGGCAATTCTCTAAGACTCTTTTTGCATTGGTAGAGGGAATTAACTACACTAAATGAAATCACAGGTCTGGTCCCTAAAGAAATAAATCTGACAGATAATCCATATTAAGAAAAGACTAGGTTGGTGGTGTCCAGTGACCTAAAGGGTTAATGCATGAATTATTTGACTCCCATATTTGATCTTTGTTGAGACGGATAAATTCTATCTGGTGAAATCTAGGGGGTTAAACTCATCAATTGCGGCCTCTTCTGTCTGTTAGTTCTTTTCATCTGTCCGTGCAGCCATATCAAGCATTCCCATCCCCATTCCAGGCCAAAGGCCTCTCCAGTCCTGGGACTGACCATCCCTTTATACCAGCTGTTTAAGGTCTCTTCAGGGCATAAATCTCTTCAGTGTTGCTAATCCATTTAACAGCCTTTATAAAGAAGGCATGTGACTGGTCAACTGATTAACAGGCCATTTTCCACTGAGAAAGAAATGTAACCACCTCAAAATGAAACCCAGCAGAGCTGGGAAAGAGATGGTTTGGTAACCTCTGCTGATTAGAACTGAATTATTTTGTGAAGATTGTCTACCATTAGTCTTGCCCATAACCTCTGTGCCTTCACAAACAAGTTGCTCAGGAGACGCCACCTCATTTTAAATTAATTGCCTGCTTTGAGATATAACTAAAAGTCACAGGATCGGGATATAGTGTAGTAAGGAAACAAGCTGCTTTCTTTTTCATAGATTTTCTGTTAGCCCATCTCCTAGGAGTTGGCCGCGATTAGCTTATGTAGGACTTTTCACTCCCTTACCTGGGGGTCTCTGCAGGCTTTAAACTGCTGTTGGGGCAGCTCTGCATTCCGGGTCTTTCTCTTTTCTGGGTTGGCTGCCCTTGGCAGAAAGGTATCTAGTCCTTCAAATGACAGCAGAGCTGCTAGTCCTAACGTACTAGATCAGGGGTTCTTAACCTGGGGTTTGTAAATTTGTTTTTGCATTTAAAAAATAAAATTAATTCACCATAAATGGTTTTTCTTATAATCGTATATATTTTATTTTATACATTTAAGAATATTATTCTGAGAAGGGGTCCATTGGCTCCACCAAATTGCCAGAGGTCCTCAACACACACACACACACACACACACACACACACATACACACACACACACACAGTTAAGAATTCCTGTGTTAGAGAAACAAGATTCTAAACATTGCTGAAGCATTTTAGAAAGTTTTCTGAAATGGATTCCTGCTAATGTGGTAGTGCTTCCCACCAGACTGGTCTTGGTGATTTGAGAGTGGGAGGTGAGGGAATGATTGGTGGGATGATATTAGAAGTAAACCTTTTTGCACACCAGGTAATGTTTTGGTAAAATATCAACCCTAGTCTCAGTCTTTTTTTAATTTGCAAATTAAAATCCAGAGCTCATTGGGCCTCAGTCTTCTCATCCTCTAAATGGGATTCTGTGTTCCCTCCCCACCTCCAGCTCAACTGGGCTCTTATGATGAGTCCCCCAGTTCTGGAAGCTTATCGATGTGGGTGCCCTTCCACACCCAACCAAACCTTTTTCAATTAGTTTAACTCTTGTCCACAACTGAAGAGATGTGATCCAAGGCCTTTTGAGAAAATTTAAGCTTGATTTACAAACTATTCTCCTTTGAATAAATCTTTATAGCATGTTGTGGCTGTTGCTTTTTTGAGACCCTCTTAAAAGAGTAGCACCTTCTCAAATCACCACGAAAAAAGATTGCCTTCACAAAGGCAAGTTGACTCTGGAGGAAGAATGTACAACATTTGCTTCTCTCCAAAAGAGAATCTCAAAGCTGGGGGGGGGAAGGAGCATGTCTGTGGGTTTGTTTCAGAGGCCAACCTCCCCTACCTCCATTTATCCATTAAGCACGCCTGGGAATTACTTTGGGGCATAAGGCTATGACCCCAGGCCTCTCTCAGGATTCAGGTTTTTTTTTTTCAAGGACTCAACCTCATTGGCTGGCAAAAAGAGCTTTTCATTCTCCCTCTTTTCTAAAAACAGAACCGAGCCACAGGTTCATTCATAGCTAAGGCCCCCATGTTTCCTAAAAGAGAAGTCTCTCTTAGGTGGCGCTCTGACCACAGTCTCAGAGGCCTGGCTTGTCCAGGGAATCATTGCAGCCTTTTTGAATCAAAACACATTGTTAATTTCCATTCCCATCTCCGCTCCCAAGAATTCTCATCTCCTTTGCCAGCAAATCATAACCCCCTCCTCCCCATCCCTGTCCAGTGCACCCTGTGGGGGGGAGGGGGCAGAGAAGACAAAGTCATTTATATAATGTGTCTCCCTGCTGAGCCCCTAATGGCCGAAGCTTTTGTTCTACATTCAGTGGCTGCCTGTGATGGGCAGGAAGCCGCAGTCTCCCTTTGTTCCATGGCCTTATTCAGCAATTTAGATCCATCATAAAAATCAAATATGCATGTTGCAATCGCCTTGCGTACAACAGCTTCAATTTTCGCCTTTCTTTAATTTGAACTCCACAGGGGAAGAAGGCAGAGTGAAGGGAGAAAGGGGGTAGCAAGAGAATCGCTTTGTGTTTTTGCTCAGCAGACTGTGAAAATAGGCAGTAATGAAAAAAATATATATATTTAATCTCATAGACACATCATATTTTTTTTAATGCCCCAGGAAACACCCTTCAGAGAGCCACCAAACCAAATCACCTCTGGCTAGCTGGGGTTTCACCACTGGAGAGGAAATCTTGGGGAGTTAGAGGAGAGAAGAGGGCCAGAGATGGTGAATTCAAGTACACCCATCCTCTTGAGTACAAGAGGTAAGCGGAAAAGAACCCTCTTGGGTTGGAGGACTCAGGCTTCAGGACCAGGAGGCTAATGTCTGCCTTCTGTGAGCCCTCCTAATTATGACCAAACTGGAGTGTTTTCTGCTCAATTGTCATTCATGAGCCCCCTTTGCCAAAGAAATGATTCAGGGTAAGGAAGAGTTCAGGAGGGGAGAGAATACTCCACTTAAAGACATATTTCCTCCCCAAATAAAAATGAACACCATTGACAGAGGCTGGGGTGTTTTGTCCACTTATTGACTGTATGCTATATTTTAAATTTTCCCAGAACTTCAAAGATATGTTCCCTGGGGTTCAAATAAATTTGCATCAGCAGCTTTGATATTGATTACCCAGAGAAATACAGAAACCCTTTTCCAACTCCATTATTTGAGCATACAATGGCTTTACAGAGGGGTTCATGCCCTAATATAAACAATATGGCCAATATTCATTTGATTTATTAAAAAAAAAAAGATCTGAAGAGCTGTACTTCTTTCTGCCTGGTTTCACTTATTAATATGGATTTTGAAGGTTCAAGCCAAAGTTGGAGCAAACCAGCTTGAAGACCCTTTGCCTGGGCTTATAAATGGAGGTCTTCCAGGCTAATTCCAGGGAGAGTTTTTGTAGACAACATTAGACAGATGCTAAACATAACGCAGAAGGGATGTGAACTGAGTGATCTTGGGGGGATCATTCAATGCTGAAAAAGCCTTTGATTGCCTGGAATGGAGTGTCTTCTGGAGCATGTACCATATGTCTAGAATGAATCTGGGATCAAAGCCAATTTTACAGGTTTGATCCAATGGTAATATGGAAATCCATCAGATTCTACTCTAACTAATTAGAGATGTGCAAAGAGGGGTTCCCTTCCCCAGTGAGATTGATTTTCCCTTCTAACTACCTACCCCCTCAACCAGTTCCAGTGAGAAAATCTCTAGCATCTAAGAGTATCCAGTTTAATATAGGGCAATGTTGCATGTCGTCATTGCTAACCATATCCTATACTTTCCAGGTATATTTTAGATTTGCTAAGATTTAATTTTGCTCAGCTCTGCCTCTCTCAAATCCAGTTCATGCACAAGTCAAGACATCACCCTTGGGATGTCATTGGTCCTCTTTGAGGATGAAGGATAAACAAGAAGATTTAAGGGGAAATCAAAGATGCTCCTAGCACCTAAGAACCCTGCAAAATAAGACATAATCTAATATTAAGCAGATATATACCCACTCCAGATTTATCATGGTGGGTAAATTTGGATTTCTTGAAAAAAAAAAAAAGAAGTTTGACCTTTCTTGTGCTTTGTGGGAAGGAAACTGCAAACTTACCCGCCAAAAAATACTTCCAATTTTCAAAAACAAGTGTTCTTACTCAACTTAAGGCCTGTGTAAGAGTCAAGGTATTTATCTGCTTTTGGAGAGATAGATGAATCCAGTGGAATATAAGCTCCTGGAGGGCAGGGCTATTTTCATGTTTGTCCTTATTTCCACAGTCTTTGGCAGAGAATCTGAAATAAGTGGTTGTTAAATTGAATTGGGGTGCTTGGAAACTAGCACAAGAGTCACAGGAGGATTGCTTCTGAACTGGAAGGGAATTTAGAACTCATTGAATTCATCCCTCTCACTTTATAAAAGAGAAAATGAAGGCCAGAGATCTCCTAGGCCACACAAATAGTAAGCGACATTGCTAGGCTTTGAACCTAAGCCCTTTGGTTTCAAATCCAGGCCTCTTTCCAATGTACTATTTCTCCTTTAAACACAATAAGGAGAGAAAATGTAGATGAAAACTTGATAAACAATGGGAAAAAATGAAGAAATTTTAAAATTCCAAATAAACCCTAAAATAGAAATTCTGAAAATCAAAGAAGAGAGAAAATTAAAAGCAAAAAAAATTATATCAAGTTAAATAAAACTAGGAGTTAGCTAGGGGATTTTTTAACCAATAAGAAAAAGGAATGATAGCGTAAGTGAAAATTTAGGGGGGTCAATTGATAAATAGTCAAAGGATATGAACATGCAGTTTTCTGATGAAGAAATTAAAGCTACCTATAATCATATGCAAAAGGCTATAAATCACTATTGATTAGAGAAATGCAAATTGAAACAACTCTGAGGTAAACTGAAACAATCTCACACCTATCAGACAGATTAATATGACCAAAAAAAGCTAAATGTTAGAGATGTGGGAAAATTGGAACACTAATGCATTGTTGGTGGAATTGTGAACTACTTCAACTATTCTGGAGAACAATTTGGAACTATGCCCTTTTGATCCCTACTAGCTCTGTATCACAAAAAGATCATAAAAATGGAAAAAAAAAGACCCATATGTACAAAAATATTTATAGCAACTCTTTTTGTAAAGGCAAAGAATTGGACATTGAGGGGATGCCCATCAATTGGGGAATGACTGAATAAATTGTGGCATATGAATGTCATGGAATATTATTGTGCTATAAGAAATGATGAGCAGGCAGACTTCAGAAAAACCTGGGAAGACTTACATGAACTGACGGAGAGTAAAGTGAGCAAAACCAAGAGAACATTGTACACAGTAACAGTCGCTATGATAGACTTAATTCTTCTCCCCAATGCAATGATCTAAGACAAGTTCAAGGGACTTAAGACAAAAAATTCTGTCCACAGCCAGAGAAAGAACTATGGAGTCTGAATGAAGATCAAAGCATACTATTTTCTCTTTTTTGTTTTTTCTTTCTCATGGTTTTTCCCTTTTGCTCTGATTCTTCTTTTACAACAAGACTAATGTGGGAAAATGTTTTCTGTGATTGAAAACTATATTTGCATATAACTGGAAAAAAACGCAATACTATTAAATGTGTGGGGGAGGGAAGAAAATTGATGGGAGTTATGGTTCAAATCTGACAAATGATATGAAATCCTACTAAGTCCCCAGTTATCTGAGTACAATTTTATACCTCTCCGTTTTTCTAGGCTGCTGTCATTGCCCTAAAACAGCCTTCTAAATCCAGACCTATATGCTGGTGATATTTAAGTGCTAACTGCTTATTTGAAATGAGGAAAGGGCCCAGGCAGAGGCCCCTCAAATGAGAAGCACTTTCATATGAGAAAGGAAGATCTTGGGTCACCTTAGAATTAGGATAATTTAATATTTCCAATATTTGTCATTCAAGGTAGTATTTTCTTCTTTCCCATAACTTTTCATCTTTATGTGGACAATTTTCAAATCTACTTTCTCTTGCCTTAATCTCTCTGCTGACCTTTAGTGTTGCATCTATTAGATATCTCAAACTTGGATGTCCCATACACATCTTAAATTCAACATGTCCAGAACAGAACTCATTATCTTTTGTCCCCCTTCCAAATGTCCTTATTATTGTCAAGGACAACACCATCCTTCTATTCCCTTGGGCTTACAATCTAGGAGTATTCCTCAATTATTCACTCTCTCTCAACCTTGGTATCCAGATGGTTGCTAAAGCTTGTCCATTTCACCTTGGTAAGACCTCTCACGTATGCCTCCTTCTCTCCTCTAGCATTACCACCATCCTATGCAAGCCCATATCACCTCATGCCCGAGCTCTTATTGTTTAGTCGACCTTCCACAAGTCTCTCCCCATTCCAGTCTCTCTTGCTATCAGCTTGATAGCAAGATCAGCCTGATCTTCCCAAAGCACAAACTAGATCATGTCACCTTGCCCTTATTCAATAAACTCTAGTAATTTCTATCACCTCCAGGATCAAATATAAAATCCTCTGTTTGGCATTCAAAGCCCTTCACCATCTATCTCTCTCCTACCTTTCCTGTCTTCTTACACCTTACTCCCTCCACATACTCTGCAATTCAGGATCATTGGTCTCCTGGCTGTTCCAAGAAATAGATACTCTCCTTACTCTGCATTTTCTTTGGTTTTTCCCCCTTGTCGAGAATATTCTTCCTCCTTAACTCTACCTCCAGTCTCCCCCGACGTCCTTCAAGAGCTAAAATCCATTTTCTATAGGAAGTCTTTCTCAATTCCTCTCAATTCTATAGTGCTTTCCCTCTCTTGATAATTTCCAATTTATCCTGTCTAGAGTTTGTACATAGTTATTGGCATATTATTCTCCTTCTCTCCCCCCCCCATTAGATTGTGAATCCCTTGGAAGTAGGGACTGTCTTATACTTTTCTTTGTATACCTAGCACTTAACAATACCTGGAACATAGTAGGTGCTTAATAAATATTTACTGACTGATTAATTTCAAGACTTTGTTTTCAAATTCATTTTCCCCCCAAATAAATGGTTTGGATCCAGATCTTTGAAACAAATTCATTTTTTATGGCTATTTTCCTGACCAATTTCTACCCGCTCCCCCATTCCCCAGTTCATTTGTCTCAGTTATTCCAAATGTCACTATCATTCTTATCACTTCATATACTTTAGTTTCATTTTTTAAAATTTTCTCAAGTCTTTCTGTTTTCTTCTTAGAATTAAGTTCATGCTAAAGTTAGATTTTGCTAGCTATTACAATTTCTAACCAAAAATGCCTTTATATTGGATCACTCCAGATATCTTGCTCTGTTTGTATTTTTTTCTCCCTCCTATCTCCCCATCAGGAGACCTGGTTTGGATCCTCCCTCTGTGACTTTGAGTGGATAAGTCATGTTTCCTTTCTGAACCTCAGTTTCCTCCCGTATAAAATAGGAGCAACGATCTTTGCATTGCTTATTTCCCAGTGATTCTGAGGATCAGGTAGGTAGTCAAAAGAACTTCAGAAAGCATGAAAAACTATCAAAAAGTCAAGGAAGGTCAAAAACATTCTCTTCATGTCCCTCACAAATGTAACTTCTGGCTTACACTTCCCATTCCTTCTGCATCTTTCCTCCCAAGGATTTCTTTTACTTCCCGGTGAGTATTTTTCCAACTAGGTTTGGGTTAGCTTTCCTACTGTATGTACAGGGCATCCCCAAAGTTTTGTGCAATTGTAAGCTATTAAGGCTTAACATTGCATGAAGACTTTGGGGACATACTCTATTTCAAACCACATTTTCTTTTTACTTCTTCTAAACATGTCCAGCTCTTCATTCCAGAGATGAAAAGGATAAGCAAGTCATTTTCTCCAAATACATGAAAACTTCCTACAGAAACAATGGTTACTAGGTCTTCTATGTCTCCATAAAAGGTGAAACATCTTAAGTGTAAAATATATGGGATGGATGACCTATTCTTAATTTCATTTAAAATAAATTGGATCCTTACCTGTCTTGAACGGATTTGTCATGTTCTTGCCCTGCTGCAAAGGGAATGAACTTTTCAGGCTCCCTCTACCCCTAACTATCTCTGATTATGTTACCCAAAGCATTTACTTGTATAGTGTCTGTCCAGGTTGCCTTAATCTATTCTATATCTGCTTGTTGATTGCAAACTCATCAGAGCAGAGATCTTGTCTTTATTTGGCACAGTTGGTCCATTATACAATGACTTGGATATGATATAGAAGATTAGGGGAAAATGCATACTTAGTAGATTTTGGTACTGTGCTATGTTCAAACAGAGCTAAATGGTCTCTTTTTTAAAAGTTGAAGTTGTTACTTTGGTAGGAATTTGGTTGCATAATTATGACCTCTATAATAAACCATGTAGAAAATAATTTAATTAGGGGATGGCTAGGTGGCACTGTGAGTAAAGCGCCGGCCCCGGAGTCAGGAGGACCTGGGTTTGGATCTGGCCTCAGACACTTAACACACACACACACACACACACACACACACACACACACACACAAAATAGCCCTGTAACCTTGGGCAAATTACTTAACCCCAATTGCCCTCCAAAAGGCAAAATAATAATAATTTAAAGGTATGATGAGAGGGGATGAGATGAAGAGAGAAGAGTGGCTCGAAACAGGAATCTGTGCAAAAAGAAAAGAGAAAGTTGAATTATTGGAAATTTAAGCTTCTTTTAAAAAGCCTATTATCATATAATAATCAAGTAAACAATGTAACTTCAAAATACCTACCAATAACTGTGCCAAGAGTATATGTCTGATGATAGTCAAAGGGGCAGGCTGACACCCAGAGATCTGCAGAGGCCCTAGGAGATCAGCTTTAAACAGTGATTCAAGATCAGATCACTTCAGGCGCTGAGATCCAAAGCAATAAACCTAGGATGTAATTACACAAGGAAACAGACAAAGCCAGCCTACCAAGCGGGTGGGAAATCCCTAAGAGTTGGAGCGTAGTTGCAGACTAAGGGTAATGTATGGGACTTGGCATCAACACTACATCCAACTCTGGCCCCAGGTCAGGAGAAGACAGAGAAGAAGACACAACCTTGTCCCTCTGAGTCTCCTATCCAGAGGCTTCAGGATATCAATGCCCAGACTACAGTAGGTAGCCCCATACAACATCTTTCTACTCTGGATCGAGTTGTAGAATGAATACAAGCTAGGACTAGTCACCCTATCCAAGACTGGGAGAGATCAGTGTCTGGCTTTGTCATGAAGTCCTAATATAAGAACTGAAAGAGTAGACGTGAGCAAACAAACAAAAGCCCCTTACTATAATGAAGAAATACTGTGGGTTAAAAGAATACCATGTAAAATATCAGAAGAAGGAGATAATTCCAAAATAATCACAAATAGGACTTCAGAAAAAAGAATGAATTGACCACAAGTTCTCCCAGAATGGATGGAAGAAATGAAGGAAGAACTCAAGCCAGACATAAAAATTATAAATATGAAGTTACAACACTTAAAAGGAGAATTAACAGCATGGAGTAAAAAAGCGGACAATATTACCCAAACAGCTGACACTTAAAAAAAAATCAGAATGGAGCAAACAGAACTTAATGATTCAATGAAGTAATAAGAAATATAAGGGGAAAAAGTCAAGAAATTAGAAGAATAAGTGAGATACCTACTATCAAAAACAACTGACCTAATAATAAGGACAAGGACAAATAATTTAAGACTCACCATGATCAAACAAAAAAATTTGTATGTCATATTTCAAGAGATCCAAGAGATCATAAAAGAAAACTGTCCAGAATTATTAAACCAGAAGGTAAAGAGAAAGAATCTACTGGTCATTTTCTCAAAGTAGCTCAAAATTCAACATATCAAGAAATATCATAGCCAAAATCCAGTTTCCATGTTAAACAAAAGACACTGTAAATAGTCCAGCAGAAAGAGATCAAGTTCCAAGGAACTACAGGCCACATGATACAAGATGTAGTAGTAACCATATAAAGTAAAAGGAATCTTGAAATATCATATGCCAAAATAAAATATATAAGACTTGCAACCAAGAATAATATATCATTAAAGGCAATTTAAAGAAAGGATTAAGACTTAAATGGAAGGCTAATAAAATCCCAAAGAATGTGTGGGTCAAAGAACAAATCACGGAAAGAATAGATAATTTAATCAAGAAAAATTGTAAAAATGAAACAAAAACTTTTAGGATGTAGCCAAAGTATCTCTTAGGGGAAAAATTCCTATTTCTATAAGTGTCTTTTAGACTTAGCATAAAGTCAGCTTTACTTCCTAGTCCTGCTTTGAATTTTATACCACGTCCAGTAACTGGGCTCTTGGCTTGTTCCTTGTAGCCCACTCCCATTTACCTCTCTTTCTCTGATTGCTTCTCCCCCCTCCCAACTCCAGCACTTTTTAGACAATAGAATCCTGCCTCTGAACCTCAATCCTCACATCTGAATTCCTAGGACCTGCTACCATATCTTCTTGACTGTCTGGGCTTTTCACTATTGCCTACCATCTGTTACCTACTGTTCCCTGCAAAACCATCTTGTCCCGGCATCTTAGAATGCTGTAGTATATTCTATCATTAATTGAGCTTTAGTTATGACATGTTTAGTCCGCCATGGGCTAGTAGCCTCTCCAGGTCCTAATTTCTTCATCTGAAAAATTAAGAAGTTTGATCTATAAAAATATATTATGATCTTATAACAGAAAAGAGATAAACCAGAAGAGAGTCGATTCATGGAAACCAAGGGAGGAAAGGGTATGTAGTAAATGAAGTGGCCAACAGCATCAAAAGCCACAGAGAGGTCAAGGATGATGAGCACTGAGATGAGGCTATCCAGCTTAGCAATTTAGAGACCAGTGGTAGCCTTGGAGAGAACTATTTCAATAAAGGAGTGCAATATATGCAACCTGATTTCAAAGAGCTGGGAAATGAACAGCTAGTGAGGGAGTGAAGGCTCCCGTTCAATATAGTTGATGCTTCAAGGAGTTTGGCAGGGTAAAGGAGAGGTAGTAAATGGTAGTTTGAGGGGGTGGCAAGATCAAATAAGAAGCTGGGATTATTTTGGTCTTTTTTAGGATGGGATACATGTATATATTTGTAGGAAGGAGGGAAAGCCAGTGTATAGGGAGAGACTGAATATTAAAGACAGTGAGAAGACTGTGGGGGACCTGATTCCAAATCATATGCTCCTTTTGCTATTGTCTCGCAGGAGTTGGGGAAATTCTGGTAGGGTAAAGAGAAGAGGAGTGAACCACATATGGAGAACTTCATGTAATTGAATTAGGTAATTAATTAAATCTAAGTAGGGAGAAGAATGAGGCCTGAGGAGGATTCCTGAACTGGAACAGGGAAGGAGAGAAGGATTAGAAGGTGAAGCAAAGATATGAATAGGCCTAGGAAAAGTGAAGTAGAAGTGGAGATGGAAGGAAAAGAAGGAAATTTCAGGGTTAAAATCGTGAAGGTGACACCATTTTTGATGATGGTGAGATCTAAGGTGTAACCATCCCACTAAGTGGTTGAAATAGTAAGTCATGGGATAGAAGAACATTGAAGACCTGGAGGCAGGGTGTTTGAGGGGATATTAAATTGGTTACTGACATTTCCAAGTCTTCAAACAGAAGTATGAGTAAAAAGAGACTATGAGTCAGATATTAGACTCCTTGAGAAAGGAAGAAGACTGACCTGGAGGCCAGTAGATGACAGCAACAAAGATGTGGTCAAGAAAATCTAGGTCCTGGGAGTCTGAAGTAAATTCACTTGTGTTGTAGTTATGAGGTTTCCTCAGGTCAGCCATCCCTACAATTAACTGAAACCTTCTAGCTACTGGAATTGCCATCAGTGTCCCTTCCCTCCCTCCATGTCAACAGCCAGTGAAAAGGTAGTTTCCAGTGGGTCACTGATTAAAGGGACAATTTTCTAATGTGGATAAGGGTGATTCCCCTTTGATTTAAACTTGTGGCTGCTTAATGGGTCACGTGAAATGGATTGAGGGAGCGGTTTTGTATTTCTTCCTGAGAGCAGGTGCTCCTTCTGCACAAAATGGACTCTTTTGCTGGCAGTGCTTGGAATACAGACAAACTTTTGCCTTGCTCTTGGTGTTTGGTGCTTGGAGTCTAGCAAGAAGGTGCGCGACTTAGAGTGTGACAAGGTTTGAGCAGAAATAGTAAGCTACTCTTCTGGAAGTCACAGGAGTGACCAAAATTTTTTCATTTCCTTCTCTTTTCTTCTCTTTCCCTGCAAGGAATTGAGAAATCTGCATGGCCTCCCATCGCAATAGAGGAATCTATTCTCAGAAATGATTATGTCTTGTATTTTTGGCTCCTCAGACAGTCAGTGTTTGAGGATCCTCATTTGATTGTGTAATCATTTTTTTATTGTTCGTCCTTCGTTTTTTGAACAGGACCGATGGCATCACAGGTGACTTGTTAACGAATTGGAATTGAGACCGATAGATTTGTATGTTTGTACTGAGCTGAGAATTTCTCCTGATAGTATAGGAGTATGATAGTTTGGCCTTGATATTGAATTTGCATGGTCATTGAGCTAATTACTACTATTGCCATTCTTGGCAAGGCAAAAATGTGACCACGTGATCATTTTTAGACTCTGTCCAGATTGGTTTGTCCTAGCTCTCCCTCCCAAAAAGATAGATGTGCTTTTGCCTAAAGAGCCCCTAGACAAAAATAAATGTTTTGACCAGCGCTTCCTTAACTTGGGTGACAGGCAATGCTAGTGATTTGCCTTTATTGGGGAGGTGACTTTGCTTACACTTGGCTACCCTGAAAGGATATACCCTGCTATGCAGAGATGAATTCTTGCATCGCCATTCTCTGTCTTCCATTGACATTTCTAGATACCCTTATTGGGCTTATGGAGGCTTCCCTGACATATTGTTTATCCACATACAGTTCACTAAACACTGCCCTTCCTACTAATCGGATCAGCTGCTGCTTATCACCTCGAACTTGCTCTGCGATGGTGATAAAGGACTAGTCAAGAGCCTCCTGGAACGAACTTTACATGCTTCTATTGAATGGTGTATTCCCTTTAAAACTCAGCTTTGTTTCCAGGCAGAAGAACTATATTGCAAACTTTTTTAGATGGAATTACTAGAAATGAGTCCAAGACAAACAGGCTGCTATTGAGACGTAAATCCTTGAAAATTAGCAATTGATTAATACATAATGGGATGTCCATTTGCACAACAATAACGCCACAAAAGAGGGTGATTAGTAATTTGCCCACAAGTGCTCTTCTCCCAACTGACTGCAAATAGCCTGGCCCCCAAAAGAGGCTGGGAGCCTGTCTCTCCCACTAGATACTTCCAAGGGACTAGACATCTGTTTTCACTTCCTACACTGAAAGAAGGCTTCTTGAAATGACTTGTAATGGCCTAAGAAATAAAACAGAAGTACTTGCAGAATTAAGAGCAGAAGGCTGGATGTAAGTCAGCAAAGTCAGCATGGACCATGAGCTGATTCGTCTTGTTGAAAAGGGACGGCTTCCTAAGGCAAAGCCTTCAGTCATCAGCTCAGGCAGATGGTTGGAGTCCAGAAAAGAGACAGCACTGGGGGGGGGGGGGCGCGCACTGGAGAGGGAGGCTTCCATCCTGAGCCCCAGGTTACAATTTCCCTTGTTACTTATTACCAAGGTCTAACTGGCAAAGGGGATGAACAATAAGCGAGAGAGTAGCATTGTGTTTCAGTCTTGCTGAAGTGTCAATAATGACTTCTCTTGAGTTTTTCAGCTCTGGGTCAAGTTGGGTTTCTGGTGTTTACAGTGGGAAGCAAAGATGGAAGAAGATAGCATCTTTTGTACTATAAGGCCAAGGGAGAATGGTAGAAGATGCTGGGGATTGTAGATTCGGAGATAGAAGGGAGCTGGAAAGGCCATTGAATTCAACCCACTTGTTTTACATGTGGGGAAGCTGAGGCACAGAGTGGTGAAGTGGCTTGCACAGAGTCACACGGGTGGCAAATGTCTGAGGTGGCAGTTGAACTCAAGTCTTGAAATTCAGCCCTCTATCCTACTGAATCACCTCAGATACAGAATGGAATGGGATTAGTGAAGGTCAAGGTTCTTAAACCTTTCTTGGGTCATGGATCCCTTTAACAGTCTGGTGAAAACTATGGATGCCTCAGAATGTTTTTAAATTTGCAAAATAAAATACATAGGATTACTGAGAGAAAACCATTTATATTGGCATACAGTTATCAAAATAAACCAAAAGTTGATGGGTCTCAGGTTAAGAACTTAATTACTATTTAATAATTAATTAAGAGAATTCTTAATTACTACTTAATTACACAGCTCTTATAAGAGCATCTACTGACTCCTCCCCACCAAAGATCTCTTCTGTCTTTCTGGAAAACCTAGAAATGAATGCTACTTAACTGAATCAAAGTAGACCACTACTTAGAGAGATATCTTCCCCTCAAGTCTTCCCCAACTAGGTCAGACAAAGAAAAGATTGCACCCTTTCATCTCTAGGAATTGAAATGCCCAACTCCTTTTGGCCCTCTGAAGGAAGCAAGTGCTAAGGAGAGATGAGATTCACAATGGTCTGTTCTTGCTAGTTAGGGTGCTGAACATAAACTCTTTCAGGTGCCTGACTTGGAAACCTTAGTTCTCGATATTTTCTCCCCTTCCTAAGCTCAAACAGCCAAGACATCAAACAACCAGGAAGTCAACTCACCCCCCTTACTTTCCAAGTGACCTTAAGGCCATAACCATCATGGTCACATGGTTACATACAGTCCCCTGTCTTCATTGTTCTTCAGAAATAAGTTGCAGAAATGGCTAGTTCCATCTGTCACCCAGAGATATTTCTGGCTGGAAGGATCAACACCTACCATCTAGTCTGATGCAGATAGCAGGGGAATCTTCAAGATTCACTGCAATCATTCCCATTTTGTTATTCTTCTGCATCCTATTTAACAGGGCCTTCTTGCCAGAGCTTTGTTATTAGTGATCCTGGACAGAGATTGGAGCTCAGTGAGGCTTCTCCAGTAGTTTGCCAAGAATTCATACCAAATTTCCCAGTTGCAAAATGGACCTTTCCTAGTGTAATAGGCTGCTTTTTAAAGTTCCTACTTTCATTCCTTAGGTCCAAGTCTTTCTCTCCCAACCTCTACTCTACACTAGGGCGTAAGCCTGAGATTTACCATACTGGGAGGTTGTTTATGTAAAATACTCTTCTATAACTGATGTCAAACTCAAAAAGAATCAGGTGCCACTAAGAACATAAGGATCCCTGTAGGCCACCATGTCGACTTAGAAAACCACATATGAACTTTATATATGTTTTATTTTTTTAATTTATGTTTTGAAATATTTCTCAATTACATTTGAATCTGGTTCTGCCTGTTGGGAAGTGAGGTGGACTGCATGCATCCTGAGTTGGACACCTCTGCTCTAAACCACTCTAAACCCTAGACTGACATTTTAGCTCCAGTAGCAGCTTGGGGCTGGGAGGTCAGGCATTGTGGTGTTATTGAGCCGTGGAAGCATCAGAAGCATGGGTCTTGGTTGAAGGACTGGAACTTGGCCACTAACTGTTCAATATCCACCGGTGTTTGTTGATATTACCCAATAGTACTGAGAGAATGAGAAGAGGACATAAAATGGGGATTATGCATCAGGTGTCAGGGAGAAATGTTTGTATGTTTTTTCTTGCTATATCTTTAAAATAAACATTCCTTTGTAAAAGCAAATCTGATGTTAAATGTTTAGATGGCACTGGGGTGCTTGTCCCCAAAATGGGAGGAACAATTGGTGGGAACTTGAGCTGAGAAGAAAGATTTCCCTTCATGCTACTGAGAAATAGAAAGACTGGGTGGGTTTTTTTGTTTGGTTGGTTTTATTTTTCTTTATATCTCCCATGCCCCACACAGTGCTTGGCACATGTTAGGAACCTAATATGACTGTTGATATGAAAGGAATTGATTGTAGGGAAAATAATGTCCAGGGCCACCCTCTCTGTTCTTATTAACAGTCAAGAGTAGGGTGTAAAAAGGAAAACCCTTTCAAAAAAATAAAAAATTTCTAACAGGTTATTACTGTGACTTCCAGACATCCTTCAGAGACAGCAAATGGTCCCAGTGGACATGAGGAGGAAGTGTCTGACTCTAGGACTGGTCCATTTGGTCTCAATTTTGGAGACTGTCCAGTCCCCAGTAGTTGATGGGGTGATTATGATATAGGCAGAGTTCTTCACGACATGTTCACTTTATAGAATCTTGCAGAAGGGAAGGGAAGAAAAACAGAAGATAAAACTTATTTATTCCTAGTTTGAAAATTTTCTCTTTATCTTGGTCTTTAGTACTTTTCCCCAATGAGCCAAAAAATGTTTTCCACATCAGAATGACTCCCTTTCTCTTCTTTGCACTCCTCCCCCTTATAAATCATGTCTGGTTGAGGAGGGAATGGGCAAAAAAAAAATATATATATATATATATTTCTGGCTTTTGGAGGTAAATACTTTGTGTGTGTGTGTGTGTGTGTGTGTGTGTGTGTGTGTGTGTGTGTTAATAATACCTCCTTACTTCTGCCACCAGAGGCATCCCCTATCCCAATGGATACTTACTGGGCCTGGAGTCAGGAAGGCCTGAATACAAATCCAGGTGAAGACACTAGCTAACTGTGTCACCCTGGGCAAGTCACTGAAACTTTGTTTGCTTCAGTGTCCTCAACTGTAAAGTGGGGATAATAAATAGTACCAGTTTCTCAGGGTTGTTGTGAGGACCAAAAGTGATAGTATTTGTAAAAAAAAAAACAACAACTGCTTAGCATAGTGTTTGACACATAGTAGGTTCTATATAAATACTAATTTCCTTCCCTTTCATCATCCAAGACTGAAATCTACATTAAAAAAAAAAAAAGAAAAAGTGGGAAAATGCATCCTCTTTCAAAGTAAATTTTGTTAGAATAGAATGTAGGTAGTATGTTTGCCAGGTAAATGGAGGTCAGATAGCTATTTCCATTTCACCCTTATGATCGCCTTATAATGTCCACGTTCTTCAGCTCCAAAGGGCTTTTACAGTCTTGTTTTCAGATCATTCCATATGTCTTGATGTTGGTCTCTTTGTTCTTTATGCTGTTGACTCAAGTGTCTTTTTTCCCAGCATCCAAATTGAAGTCACCATATATTTCTAAGCCCTCTTATCCATTGATAACCAAAATGTCATTAGCCAGGGTCTATTTAAGACCTAAACACACATATGTACACATATTATTGACTTAACTGGGAACTCAGCAAAGAACATGTGACAAAGTTTGCTATGTAGTCTCCAGTAATACCCAGGATATAAAGGAAAGGTGAAAACATATGGGTGTACAGCCCTTGATCTCATGAGCTGCACTTGGCAAGCCTCCAGTCATTCACTTCTTTCTAATTAATGACATTCCCGGCATATGGGGACCATATAACGCAGAATGTGTCCACACACCCCCAGTCCAGCTTTGTTCTCCACCTGCAGAAAATAGGCCACCTCTGCTTTTCATTTTTTTAATGAATCTTTTTTTTGAATGCAATTACATACATATATATTTTTAAGTAAGGGGGAGCCAGGAAGAGTTTTGTGATGGTTGAACCGGGCAATTGTCCAAATACAGAAAGCTAACTCAATCACCTGCACTCTTCAGACTGCATTGGAATTCAAGAATGGTCTGCTCCAGTCAGTTCAGTGACCACAATGTTCCCTAAACAGACCACACTCATTTCCAGCTTTACTTTGCACCTACTGCTGGGGATATTCTCCTTGCTTGGAATAGGTACCTTTTCCATCTATCCTACCCATCTTTCAAAGCTCATCTCAAGATTCACCTGTTTCTTAAATCTTTCCTGAAGAAGCCTGGAACTTACTATCTATTTTCCTACCTTGGGACTTGTTTTCTGTAATATAATTGATCTCCCAAAGCAACTACTTTCTAATCTATACCATGGTTTGAACTAAAAAAAAAAAAGTAAGTAAATCTTGTCCCCTCAACTAGATTGTAAATTCCCTGAGGGTAGGATCATCTTACACACACACACACACACACACACTCAGATACATATGTGTATGTGTATATATGTGTCTATATGCATATATGTATGCATAAATACAAATGTGTGTATGCCTGCCTTTTGTATACTCTAGGAATATGTACCTAATATGGTAGGAGGAATATGGGGATAGGGATTGGACTGGATTTCATTGTTTTAGGAAGTTCTTGGTAAAAACTCCTTGTAACCATGCAAGTCAACATCTTCTTTTCAACCAGTAGTCTTAGAAAGTTGCTTCCAATATTGAAATATTTGAATATTGAAAGGTCAAGTGACTTGCTCATGGTCACGCTAAGACCATGTGTCAGAGGCAGGATTAGAACCTATACACCCTCAGCTTAATTGCCATGTCTCTATCTACTCTTTTTTACTGCAGAGATTCAGTGTTTGTATATCTCTTATAATAATAATGATAATGATGACATATTTATATGGCACTTTAAGGTTTGAAACGCCCAATTTCATCCTCATAACAACGCTGGGAGGTGGATATATTCACTAAGATTATGTAGCATAGGGGTGGGACCATAAGAGACTCTTGCATACTGTGAGATCCAATCACAGAAGGGAAGGATGCACCACAACATAACTTAACCAATTTGCTTTTTTTTTTTCTATTTTTTGTAAGGAAGGAAGGAAACAAGCATTAAATGTCTGCTTATGTTGCGGGTACTGTGCTAAGAGTTTTACAGATATTAATTCATTTTGATCCTGATAACATTCTTGGGGAAATTGAGGCAGGCAGTGATTAAGTGATTTGCCTGGATGAGTCCCACAGCTAAGGCAAGATTTGAACTCAGTTCTTTTGCCTTTGGGTCCAGTGTTCTATCTACTGTGTCACTACTCTGTCACTTGGGTCAACAGTTTCGACAACTAGAATCTGGCATGCACATTTTTTTTTTCTGTCCATTAACTATAGAACCCACTGTAAACCCAGACTTAGGTTCCCCCAAGAAGCATCAACATTTCCCCACCAAAACTTCACTGTGGCTTTGGAAGCCGTTAACTCATTGTGTGCTGTCTAGGAAAAGGTAACCCAATCAAAGCAGTCCCTGGGATTATTTTTCAGATTGATTGGATTATCAATCCCTTGGATTCCTTTAGGCCTGACATATGGAATCATTTTGCTCCTAATTCTTAACACCACCATTAGCAGATGAGTAATAATTTTAAAAATTAAAAGAAGCACTAGGCAGAGTATTTTACATCTTAAAAAAATCGAACTTGTACTGGTGGCTGTCTTCCATCCCAGTCATTTCCAGTCATCTCCCTGCTCCCATCCCCAGCACCCCACCCAGAGAGACTTCTCTTGTAACAACGACAGAAACAGGTGAACAAAACCAGCGCCCCCAGTGACCGATACCTCCGCCAGTGTGTATAGCATTCTATCCCCAGAGTCTCTCACCTCCTCAAGGAGAAGAGGTATGTTTCCTCATCTCCTTTCTGGGGCTAAGATTAGTCATTATAATGATGCTGTTTGCCTTTGTTATGGTATTCTTTTTCTTTATATTATTGTAGTTTATCTATTGTTTTCCTGGATCTGTTCATTTCATTCTACATCTCACACAAAATAAGGTAAGAGCAACTTCTATGTGAATCTCCATTGCTCAGTCAGGGCTAGTTTTTCCAGTTTCTGGCTTGATTGATCCTGTCCCACAAGGCTAGGCCAGTGTTTTAGTTTTCCTTTGTGCCTAGTCTCCTTCAGCTGTAAGGGCTGTCTCTCATATGTGGCATGGGGAGGGCAAACGGGTGTGTGTTGGGGTGGGGAGGTAGTGTCATTGTGTGGAGAGAAGGGAGGCTTAGAATAGACATCTCTAGTCACTTCTCTGCCCTTCTCCCCACCCCCCAGCACTCTTCTCCAAGGGAAACTTTAATTTCTGCCAGGAGTGGAAGCAGGAAGTTGGGGCCAGATGTGACCACTTTGCTTTCCTCAGACATAGGGGGTACTGGGATAGAATTTTATCTATCTGCTCCCTTAAATATTATTAGTCTAGAAGATGTGAGCTTCAGGTTCAAGCAATCTCCTAAGCACAGTTTCAATACTGGGGAAGAGACTGGGGAAGGAGAATTCTAAGTTCTATATCCAAGACTTGACCCCTTTCTCTTCATATACCAGTTATACAATGAACATAAAAAAGCAATTATTTAAAAAGAAAACATTTATCCAAATTGTTTTGGACATCAAAACAGACATCAGAGAAGGTGTATTTGAAGTGAATGTGAATTTAATATTATGTATACATACATATGTATATATATACATGCATATGTGTGTATGTATGTATGTATGTAT